>NW_019228470.1:32362-236649 GCF_002742605.1 Olea europaea var. sylvestris | reverse complement strand
TTACAATGTGCGGCCGAAGTTGGGCAAACTGCGGCTGCGATAGTGTCAAGGGGCTAAGTAAAGCTGCGGTCCTTGACACCAGGGCTAAGGACAGATTCAAAAACATGTGGCTGAGGTGGCACCACCTCAGCCATTGATCTGAATTGCAAAATTCAAATGCAATTAAAATCAAGGCACCTCAACCACCTGTTTTTGGGTCTGTCTTCAGCCTTGTTTCAATAGCAGAGCTCTTAATTGTAAGCAGTGAACCAAATGTTGTATAGACCAATGAGTTTTACGTTTGAAATTAAATAGCACCATTTATATTTTTTCCTACATAAAATAAAACAACAATTGTTTCCTATGTCGATGATTACTTTGCTTGTGTTACTTTCAGAAGCAAAAGCCAAAGTATGCGTTCTTAATTTAAATCGTTTTAATAGAGAAAACTAAATTAGAAAGTAAATTTTTAGTTTGATATTAGTTTTAACGTTTGCCAATATAAGATAGTTTATGTTTTGGCTACAAAGACAGCAAAGAATCGACTACCCAATGCACTCAATCCTGGAATAATTTTGGCAATAAAATTCAATTTCACATAATTCCCAATAATAATCTCGGATCAATTGAGCAAAAGCAAGCTGAGCAGGAGTCGAAAGAGAAGAAAGCAAGTGATCTTGGAAAAATTTTGGATACATACATATCACTACCGATACCTATGAATACACGTAGATACTGTTAGGATTTAGGATTCTATATTAAAAGATCAACTTTATTAAAAGGAGTTGTACAAACCTTTATATATTGGTCTATATTTTGATATTTAACAAATATGAAATTTATCTCTTAACATATATATACACCCTTAATTTTTTTTATTTTTTTTTTAAAAAAGGGCTCAAAATTAAGAAATTTGTGCCATCAATGCGAAAGGAATTTAAGTTTTACCCCGTTGAGGATAAATATCAATTATACAAGATATAAAAGTATGTTCAAACATCAAAATTTTAGAACGGTGGAGAGTGGCGGCAATGTGTTTTTATTTTTTTATTTAATTATTTTGTGTGGGAAATATGAAATTATTTTGAATTTTTTAAAATAGATAAAAATATAGTGAAAGTCATTTTTTCTTGTCAACGATCAACAAATGGATGAAAAGCATTCATTTGTTCTACAGCTGCAAGCAATTAAAAGGTTTGGGAATGTGGCGGCCACAAATGAAATGTTAGAGTAAAAGTTCCAATTAAAGTGAAAAGTTTGGAACTGTGGCTATAATTTTCCCTTAAGAAATTGTAGAATTCTTGGTAATTTTTTGTTATTTTTTTTAATTTTTAGTTAAATTGTGCCGCTATGAAATCCTATTTCTTGGACTCTATCAAATTGGACGATAAAAGATGAGCTTCACTAGCACTTAAAGTGATGTTAAAAACTTTCGATGCTAAATAACGTTATTCGTACTAATAACCTTTAAGAATCCACGGCCCAATAGAACCATCATATTCTTCCTATAAACATGAATCATAATGTGCTAACATTATACAACCAGCAACAACGACTGTAACCCAATTATAATAGAAATTACATAAAGCACTAGAATCATCATATTCTTTCGATAAACATATCATTCATGCTTGATGTACATCAAGTTTGACAATTTACCATGTGAAAGACAAAGGCAATGTCAACAATAATGTAAAGGGTATGATGTACAAAGCGCAAAATCCTAAGCATATATCCACCTAGGGATTGTAAACGGATAAAACTGCTCACCTGCTCACAGGCTTGGCTCTTCTAAATTCGATCCATGAACCACTCAAGCTTGTATAGGGATTAATTAAGAGTTGAACCAATCAGCATAGGGATGGCAATTCGAATAGTCAAAATCGAAAATCGCTGTTAACCCAACCGAATGGGGCGAAAAAAATCGAACCGATGGTGCAATGGGGCGGCTATGGTATTTGATTTTAATAAATCGGTTCGGTGCGGGACGGGTATGGTATTTACGCCATCGCCCTAAACCGAACCAATTAACCATTAGAAAAAATAATAAATTAATAATTATTAGGCTTTCCATAATTTTTTGATTTTTTCTATATTAATTACTTAATTTCTTTGGCTCAAAATTTCTAGGCCATTAACAAATTAAATTTAAACCCAAGTATCCAACCATAAACCCTAACAGTCTAACACAAAGGCACAAACGTTTTATTGGAAAATTGGAATCTCAGCTCCTGCCTTCTGGGTCTGCCGAGTGCCGACTGTCGTCTTGTCCGCCTCCGCCCGTTTGCATTATTTTCTTTTTCTTCGACCTTCAGGCCTCTGCCACTGGTGAGCTTCTCATCTTCTCTTTTGATAATTTGTATTTGTTTATTTGAATTTGTTGTGAATTTCGCCCAAGATTTGGTCAAAGTATATCCAGAATTTTCAGTTTTTTACAATTGGTAGTTGCTTTAGAGATAAATGACTTTAATTTCTCTCCTCTTTGATGACTTTTGGCTTAAACAACACATAAACAAGAAATTGAATTCTTTAATTACAGAAACCAAAGTTTGGTGACGAGGATGTTGACGAAGAGGTACATTGTTTTTGTTTAAATCTTTAGTTAAGAACAATATGGATTATTGATTTATTATTCTACTTACATTTTTCATATACTATATACGAATCAACTTTGAGTTTTGACGTATGCTAGTAAGAGTTGTGGGGAAGAATGAAAATTGAATATGAATTGAGGTTGAAGGTTTTTGAGTTATTGAATATTGTTTGTTAAATTTGGATTTTGTCTTTGAGAATTAAGATATTTTTTGCATTTTCATTTGAGATGTTGTTTGCTACATTGACTTAGTATCATGTTTTTGTTTTCATTGACTTTTTTCATACATTTTTCTTTTTATTCGACGGATGGACCAATTAAAAATAATTTATTTTCGTAGTTATTAACGACCCGAACCGAACCGAACCGACTTTCATGATTATGGTGCGGTTATGGTATGGCAAAAAAATTGATGGTTCGGTGATGATTTTGATCGAACCGACCCTGAATCGAACTGTTGCCATCTCTAAATCAGCAAAACAATTTCACGAAATGAGCCTTGCTCAACTCATGGGCCTAATATTCTTTTTTAAGGAATTTTTGTTCATATAAATATCCCCCATTTCATTGTTCTCTAAATCTACCATTTCAATATTCTACAATATGACTTTTGCAATCTTTAGATTAGCAATTAACTCTTCTACTGTGCAACCCTGGATTTTATTATCAATGAATTTACTTGTTTGAGTTATTTCTGTTCAATTTGACCTTTTTCCTCCATATGCTATTTCAGTTCCAAGTGGATTACAGCAGATTGTTGGGTTTAATGACTTCAACGAAATGTTTGGTGCACTCTCGCCCTGCCACTAGGTCACGATGATCATAGACATGGGAGAACAAATTCAATTGATTTAGATGACACTGAAAAAGATGAAACACGAACAATAGTTCAAGCAATAAACAAAGATCAAATAAAACAAACTATAAGTGGTGGTAACAATTCAAACTAGTTGTCACAAGTGCATTAAACGGAATGCCGCAGAAAAGCACAATGTAAATACTACAAAGAAAGATTATCTGCACGAATCATCGATCTAAACATGTACAACAAAAATACATAGTCAAACACGAAAATTTGGACATGAATTAATCTCAACTCCAATTTTATTTTCTGGTGGTGGAAGTTCTAGTTCTGGTCTTACTAGTTGGGTTCATTCACAAGAAGCAACGAGTGAAGGTATTGTGATGTTTGTTGTTAGTGGTGAGTTTCCGCTTAGCATAATGAAAAACGATCACTTGACCAAATTCATAAAGAAATATCTTCAATCCAAGTACGTACCCTATGCTAGATCTGGTGACTTTAATATATGCCAAAAAATGCCAAGACCAATCAGGTTAAGGCCAGCATGGAGAATGTTGTGCTTAGTGTGGCTGTGCATAAGGAACAAGTGAAGAAGTGTGAGGTTAAGACCATTGAGATCTCAGTTTAATTAAGCTTGTGGTCTGTATTATGCTGTGGATCCATCCCAACGGAAACAATCAACTTAATCAATCTTGAATCTTGTGTTACGAAGCTTTGTACATTTTTTTCTTTAATATTGTCTATTAAATAGTATTCTAAATGTCGCGTCAAGATGGTAGCACCACGAGGCATGGCGTTTTTGACCTATGTGCTAATTCAACGGTCAACGAAACTGTTGACTACTTTAAAGCACGCCCTGGCTCAGCTTGGAGTGCAGCATTATTATTTTTTTACACTATATGAAGTTTTCAACTTTTAAGCCAATTGAATTAAAAGGCCCAAAAAGTAATAATTATAAATTTTTCAATTTTTAGACCAATAACTTTTACACTTCTCTAGGGATTTTGCTGTAAACTTTCGATGTGGAATATGAATTCCTTTGATTTGATTGTAGTACATTATACCTTTGGTTTGGTTGTAATGCATTGTACATTTGGTTTGACTGCAGTGTATTGAACTATTATATAAATAGTTATTTATATTTTATTAAGTTAATTAATTATTTTCCTAACTTTTACTTATTAATAAAAATTAGAAAGTCTCCAAATATTTCAATTAACACTATTATAATATATATTGTTTATTGTTTGAAAATATATTTATTTTGTTAAACACTTAAAATTGCATTTGGTACTATAATTTGTATGTATTATTAAATAATTTTGAAATTGATTAAAATTTTAAAATAATACTAAAATAAAAAAAAATTCTTTTTACGTCTTTTTACGCCTAAGCCTCACTTATGCCCGTACTGACTGAAGCTTGGCCTCCATGCATCACTACGCATTACGTTTTTTAGAACACTGCTATTAAACATTCTTTCAGTTCGTAATTGGTCCAAAAAAATATTAATAGTTTGTCGACAAAAACCCAGCAAAAATATTGAAGTGCATTTTTTTGTAGGGTTTAGTTTTGATTGCATATCGACAGTACATATGACTGGGAAAATAGAAAGAGGATCACCAAATTCATAAAGCCCATCAAAGGCCCAAATCCCTCATTAGAATCACTACTGGTGTGCAGCTTCAGTTGCAGCCTCCAACATCATATCTCACAAAGCCCATCAGCTCAGGCCCTTCTAATCTTGAGTTATTCTTAAAACTGCAATCAGACAACAAATAATCAATCACTTCTTACATTAAAGAATAACATGTTTGATACACAGCATTAGATCATATTAAACCGTAGACTGTACGAGATTTTAGTTTCATTCAATTACCTGTTCTCAGTGAACTTAGAAAAGGAGCCGGTTGTTGGAATTGTACCACACAAATCATTATTGGACACATCTCTGCATGTGAAGAACAGGTTAATTAATTTGTTTCTAAACCTGACCAAAGAAAAAGTGTTTTCTTTGTTAAAAATTCTTGGCTTATTTTAAATTGAGTACTTACAGCTTCTTTAGTTTTCCAAGCTTGCTAAGTTCCCTCGGTATTCTTCCTGTCAGCCTGTTGTTATTCAGACGCCTAAAAATCGGCAAAAACTGCTGATAAGGTAGATTAAATAGTACTAGACAGTGTCTGATCTGGTATTAAGAGGTTAAAAAATCGAATCTGTTCGAGTACTTACAAGATTCTGAGTTTGGAGAGGTTGGCCAGAGATGGAGGGATGGAACCTGTGAGATTATTTTGGTAAAGATCCAGGCTTACAAGATTCTTCAATTTTCCTAGTTCAGCAGGAATTGGACCCACAAAGCTGTTCATGTATAATTCCCTGAACAGCAACACCAACTATATTAAAAGTGCCATTATGTGCCAGCAAAAAAAACTGAACTGGACCCCTCTTAAATTCACTTTTTAACGTTCTTGATTCACAATGCTACTTGTACAGAATTTTTTAACGGATGGGATTACAAGTGCTGAGATGGCAAGATTTTGTTGGCTGGTTTAACTTTTTTATTTTTTTAAATTTTCCATTTTTGTCCAAAATGGCGTGAAATCTTACTAGCTCAGCACTCCATCTGTAAATCCATAAACCAGTATGTACAAGTAGCTTGGCCCATCCAGTGGGGTTAAGCCATTAATCGTTTCTTGGTTTTTCAATCTCTGATTCTGAAGCATGGAAAGAATCTGTACTCACAAATATTGAAGATGCTCTAACTTCCCCAAATCAGGAACTAGTTTTCCCGATAGCTTAGCATTTCCCAGGTCACTGCAAAAAATAGAACAATTAGAATCGTTATATTTCCGAATTCGTTTATAAGCAAGAAGATAATACTTACAGTCTGGTGACCCGGTTTTGAGCATCACAAGTGACATGAAACCAAGTACATGGATCCACCAGGGTCGGATCCCAGCTCTGTAGAACATTTTCTGGGTCATCAACTTCTATCCTCAGTTGGAAAAGAGCATTCCCTGTTAACCAAAAAATAATTTCAAAACAACTGCTAATCATAAAGAAAACAAACAGATCTTAATATACTCTCTCACCTTCTAAATTTGCATTTGTTTGCCCTAATACAAGGCAGAGAAAAAGATGAAAAAGAACCCAAATGGCCATTGTTTGAAGCTTTGGGGACTTGCAAGTGAAGATTTTGTAGAGAAATTTTCTTGTTTCTTTTTAAGTATGGAAGTTAGCAGGGAATAAATAGAGCACTTTGTTGGGAATTTATAGAGCCAATAAAAGGACTGACTACTGATTGTGGAACCAAAGCAGTGTAATTTTGCAGTTAAAGTCCCCAAACTTTGCCAATTATAACACATGAGTCTGGTCCCAGATAATTTTTTTCAAGTACAAGTGAGTCATCATCAATGATAGAAATCGTGAACTCTGGAGACTCACATGCTTTGCATGTCATCTCTTATTTGAAATTGTTTGGAAAAGTTAAGAAGAGGGGAAAAAATAAAAAAACAGAATTCAAAAAGTGTAAACAAAAATAAGTGACTGCTTAATCATGAGATTGATGGTTTTCATTCAATAAATAGAAATTAACTTGAATATGGATTTTATTTATAGTTATTTACCCGTTTAAGGGATAAATATTGAAATATAATTCAAAAAATATAAATGAAAACAGGTGACTGCTTGATCATAAAATTGACAACTTTTATTCAATAAATAGAAATTAATTTGACTTTGAATTTCATTTGTCATTATTTACCTGTTTAGTGGTTAGATGTTCTCCGCATAGCATTCAGAAAGTATAAATAAAAACAGGTGACTGCTTGATTTCGAGAGTGACGATTTTCATTAAATAGATAGAAATTGACTTGAATTTGAATTTTGTTTTCCGTTATTTACCTATTTAGTGGTTAGATATTCTCTGCATAGCATTCAAAAAGTATAGATAAAAGTAGATGATTGCTTGATGATTTTCATTCAATAAATAGAATTAACTTGAATATGAATTTTGTTTGTCGTTAACATAATTCAAATAGAATATATTGACTGCTTAATCAGAACATTGACAGTTTTCATTCAATAGATAGAAATTGACTTTATTTTAAGTTTTACTTGTCTTTATTTACTCATTTGGCGGTTAGATCCTTTCTACACATAGCATTCAAAAGCATAAATAAAATAGATCGATGCTCGATCACAAGATTGATGATTTTCATTCAATAGATAGAAAAATAGAATTGACTTTGAATTTTACTTGTCCTTATGTACCCATTTAACTATTAAATATTCTATGCGTAGCATTTAAAAAGTATAGATAAAAACAGGTAACTGCTGGTCACAAGATTGACAAGTTTTATATGATTAATAGGGATAAACAACACAAAACATACTTATCTTTCAATATCATTGTGTAAAATGTCATTATCTTTCATTTTTTGGCATTTTCACCCCTATTTTCACCTTTCATTGTGCAAAAACGTAATTTTCATCTATTTTTCCAATAAAAATACAATTCTACCCTCCTATTCAACTAAAATAAAAAGAAATGAAATGAATAATTGCAACAATAGTCCAAAAATTTAAAAAAAATTACAAATTAATCACAAATATATAATTAAAAATCAAAAGTTAAAAAAAAAAACAAAAACAAAACAAAAATCATTCATCTTCTTCCTGTTGTACCATGGGAGCTTGCTACTAAACGAGAAACTTTTTCTATAATGAAAAAATTGTCGATGCTCTTTCACATCTGTATCTCCCTTTCCTCCTCTCCACTTTTCCACATCAACTTTTTTCCCTCTCCGGTACAATTATACCTACACGACACATGTATACGTCTGCAAAATTCTAAATCTGGGTAGATTTTGGATTTCATCTTTCTTTCATTCAGAATTTGTTCATACAAAAATTAGAACCCAAAAAAATGCATGCAATAAAAGAGAGAGTCTCGGAAACACTTTTAAGATTTTTTTTTCAGACTCCCCATCATCTCAAATGCCAGATCAAGAACCTGGGGTACCCTTTTTTGGTTTTTCCTTTGAATCCACGGAATTATGTTAATATTTGATTGAATCTAATGTTTGAATTGATTGTGAGATTTTTTATGATTTTTATTAATTAAAACTGTTTCTTGTGTCTGATCTGTAAAAAAGAACATTGTGGGTTTTGGATACAATGTGTATGTAAATAAGTTGAATTCTACGAACACTTGAGAAATTTTTTTAGCTGATGATGTTAATTGAGTTGATAATTTGATTTCGTTTGACATGCTAATAGACTTAATAAAACAAAATCAGCTAGCATTTTATATTTTATGAATTTTAACTCATTAATTCGGTAATGTAAATCTTCGTTTTAGCAGCAAGCTCCCATGGTGATAAGGAAGAAGATGGAGGAAGAAGATGAAAGATTTTTTTATTTTTTATTTTTATTTTTAATTATATATTTGTGATTAATTTGTATTTTTTTTAGAAATTTGAGACTATTGTTGCAATTAATTTTTTATCCTTTCATTTCTTTTCCTTTTGTTGGTAAAATCGTCTTTTTATTGGAAAAATTAATGAAAAGGACATTCCGCACGATAAAAGGTGAAACTAAGGGTGAAAATGTCAAAAAATGAAATGTAAGACATTTTGCATAATGACATTAAAAGGTAATTACCCTAATAAATGGAAACTGACTTTAATTTGAATTTCGTTTGTCATTATGCATCCATTTAACGGCTAGAAATTTTACAGTGAACAATATGACAAAGAATCATTAAATATATAATAGATCATTATTTTGATTTCTCATTTCAATTTAAAATATCATTTTGGAACAAATAAAAGTAATAAATCAAAAAATATGATTGAGATAATCGGGTTGTTTGGACCGGTAATAATATATCCTTTGGACTGTCGGGGAACATCTCACGCTTGTTTATGTACATTGTCGGTGTTTTAAATTTATTTTATAAAAATATTAAAAGATAATAGAATGGGAATGCCGACAATTTAAAGAACGTAGAGACCTGGGAAAATTAAGAATTTAAAAAAAATAAAATCATGGATTAACCATTTTTACATACTGAAATTTCGAATTTCTAGACATCGTATCACTGCAGTTCAGCCAGCAAGAGACCAATGCTGTATATTATAACTAGTGTTCAATATCAATCTAGATTTTTACAACGAAAGACAATTAGATAATAATTTTATCTTAGTGTTGATGTTACTCAATAATGAAAATTAGTAGAAATCATCATAAGTTTACGTTGCACTGGAGCCCCGATTTATAGTTCAATATATTAAAATGCATCACACCTTCATTGGACAATGAATCAAGAGGTAACTCACTGTCACCTAAACTAATAAAGATATTTATCAATGATAGATAACATTACTCAGAAAATGATCTCATGCTCAAGGCTGGTAATCGGACTTTTCAAACACTATTTACGGAGAATTTTTCCGAACCGTATAATAGTTAAGTTAGTAAAAGATGATAGATAACCAAAATAGTTAAAGGAGTATAAAATTGGATTTTTACCTAAACTTTGTGAAAGAAGGATTATATATGAATTAGATAGAGGACTTAAAAAATTTGGGAAGTGATTGAGTAGGATTTGAGATTAAATGGGCATAATTTGGGATAAGAGGGAATTTTCAAATGAGATGATCATGCAGCTTGTTAAAAGAAAATTGTTAGTAATAAAAATCATAAGTTAACTTTTTCTCACTCAACACAAGTCTCACCTCACATACTTGAAACTATATTATCTAAGAGTAATGTTATTTATGGTCGCTCACTGCGATAATCGTTTTACGTAGCATTCTACATAACGATTTGTGATTTCATGTATTAATGTGGTAGTTTTTTTATTGCTTTATATATCAAATCACTAACTGTTACATGTATGCCACATAGGACAACTGTAATGGTGAGTAATTGCAAATAGCATTATTCATTATTTAATGTGTTGAAGCGGCCATTAGTATAACATGATAGCTTTAAGTACTATGTTATTTTTATCCATCATTATACACGATATATATGGTTTTATCCTATCAAACAAAAATCCAATGTGACAGATGTCTTTATTTGATTTAAAGTTATTGTGGAAAAGTATTTTGACAGCCATATAAAGACTTTATATTCGAACATTCGTGGCGAATACATCTTTCTTTCTCATTTTCTATCAATTAATGCTATATCCCATTTAACCACACCACGCTATATCCTCGAACATAATGGTCTCGTTGAGAGATGACACCTTCACATTGTTGAAATCGGTTTAGCATTATTATTTCATGCCTAGCTTCTCTCTACTTATTGGTCTCACACTTTTGCTACTGCTTCTTACTTAACATGCCAACACCGACATTGCAACACTCCTCACCATATGAAAGAATATTTAAAATTGCTCCTAATTAAGCCAAACTATAAATTTTTGGTTGTCTATGTTACCTCTAGCTATGATCATATAGATCTCACAAGCTTCAATCACGCTCTTAAACTTGTGCCTTCCTTGGCTACTCTTTAACTCAAAGTGCTTATTACGGTGTTGATCCTTCAACATCCAAAATCTCTATCGCTCGCCATGTCTTGCCATGTAAAGTTTGTCGAGTTTGTGATCCCTTCACTTATCTATCGCATCAAGCCCCTTGCCCTCTATCGCAAGCCATCACCACTTGGTTTTCTCAACCACTCTGAGTAATCTTGCCATCTAAGTTGCGGCCACTCCTCACACCATCTAAAGTTATAGTTTTCCAAGCATTCTCCCCATAATATCTCCTTCTTGATAGCTTTACCTCCACCTTCATTCAATCCTCTCCCAACAATACCCAACCGTCACCTACTCCTCTTGATCCACCCATAAAATCTCATTTATCTACTCACGATAGGGCCAAAAACAATTTTCAAGCTCTAAAAGATGTCAATTGGCATCGAGCTATAACTGAAGAGTATGATGCTCTAATACGAAATGGAACATTGGAGTTAGTTCCATCTAATTCCAACCAAATTCTTGTTGGTTGTAAATGGATTTTTCTAACTAAATATAAATTGGATAGCTCTATTCACGTGTTTAAAGCTCGCTTGGTAGCCAAGGACTTACGTCAACGTCCTAGCATTGATTACCATGAACATTCAGTCATGTTATTGATCTAACTATCATCGTATTGTTCTTAGTATAGCAGTTAGTCGAGTTCTGTTGATTCAGACAATTCATCTTATGTATGGAAATTCCACAAAGCCATTTATGGCCTTAAATAAACCCCTCGAGAGTGTTATCATGAGCTTCGTACCTTTTATTTCATCCCGAATTTAAGAAATCCCATGCTGATTCTTCTCTCTTAATGATACTGCTCACATTATGTATCTCCTCGTCTATGTTGATGATTTAGCCCCGTTTGGTCCTTATTATTTCAAATTTTAATGGGTGAATTAAATTTTTTTTGGGGAATGGGTGGTTGAAAAGAAGAAAAGTTTTCGATTTACGTGTAATTTTATTTTATGAAAGATTGTGTGGTTAAAAATAAGAGAAATAAAAATAAAAATTAATCTAATGGGGCCAGATGAGGGCTTAATCCTTACATGCGATATGGTCAATAAATTTTTGGTTGTTCTTGCTCAATGGTTCTCTCTTAGGTTATCGACTTACTAAATCACTTTTTAGGTGTTGAAGTTGTTCCTAATAAATGCGTGTAGCCGATGGCGGATCCAAGATATTGAGTCAGTGCAGGCGGCTGCTAACCCTTGATGGCTGCAATAGTAAAATTGTTTATTAATATTTAATTAAATAATATTTAAAATTTTTCAATCAATGTATAAATGCACTAAAACATAAAAGTCATACACATTTAAAAATATAATCAAATACAACTCAAAACAATGAGAAAAAAATACATTTTGCAATCATACATGCATGATCAAGTTTCAAATTTTTAACGAACTTAAGCCAGTTAGGATGAAATTTATACATAAGCATGATTAAATGGTAAAAACAAGCTCCAAGCTTAGGCGAAGGTTATGCAAAATTTTAAAAGTAATGACTTTTAGAATTGGAATAATTTTTAATCTCAAAAGAAAAAAAATGTTTTTCGAACTCTTAAAAGAATAAAAGAATGCATAAATTGTCCAAATTTAAATTTTATAAAATAAATTGATAAAATCCAATATTAAAAGTATATAAATTATGAAGTAATAATTTGAGTCAATAAATTTTTAAAAGAAATTACTTCAAAAATAAAAATTAATAATATATAATTGTTTAGTCATTATTTACTGTATTAAAAAATTAAACAAAAAAGTGGGAGTACATGGAATTGATCCCCATACCTCTAACATGTAAAGTAACCTCTCTGCCATATGAGGTTCATTCCTTGTTGTTGAATGTCAGTACAATTATTCTTTAATATTTTAGTTATTTTTTACCTTTTTAGAAATTAAAAGGAAGATATATATATATATAACAAAAAAATTTCATTAACCTTTTTTCTCAACAGATCCAACACGGGCGATCGTCAGGTGATGGATCTGCCCCTATCTCAACGACACTACATCCGTGACATTCTCGCCCAAACCCACATGCAAGACGCAAACCTAGTTCTCACTCCTTTTTCCAACTAGTCCACCTCTTACGCTGACCTTAGGCTCTTCCTTTTCAGATTTTTATGAGTATCATACTATAGTTGAAAGTCTTCAATATATCTTAATCACACAACCCGTCATTGCTTTTGCTATCAATAAACTCTCACAAGTCACAATATATGTATCACCTAACCATTGACCATTAGACATGTGTGAAGCAACTCTTACAATACTTGTTTGGCACTCTTCATGATGGGTTGCAGCTATACCGTGATTTCTTTCTTAGTTTACTTGCCTTCTTTCATGCGAATGGGTTGGCGACGAAGATGATTTTTTTCTGCACAGGTGCCTATGTCATTTATCTTGATTGGAATCCAGTATCGTGGAGTTCTAAAAAGTACAGAATTATCATCCAATCCTCAACTAAGACTAAATATCGTGCTATTGCCAATACCGTTGTCAAACTCAATTGGGATTCCTATCTTTTATCTGATATTGGCAATACCCTCATGTCCTATGACTTATTGTGATAACAATGGTGCCAATCAATAATGTTCCAACCCCTCGATCTTCCATTCAAGAATGAAGCATGTTGCCATTTATCATTTCATTCTGGATCAAGTTCAAAACGGTGCTTTACGTTTTGCTCATGTGTTTTGAAGTCAAATTCAAGATTCAACTCCGGTCTCTACCTAATCTTGAGGGGACATAATTGTTGGGTTTGTGATCCAAATTAGGGTGGATTTTTTTGGAAATAAATTATTTCCTTATTTTCATGTGAAAATTTTTTTTTCCTTATATTTCACGTGATTTTTATGAAAATATGTTATTTCTTTATTCCATATTATTTACATCTTTATACTATTCCATATACCTATAAATAATGGTCTTCTCTTTCAATTTTGTTCATGCAATAATTGTCGAGTTCTTATATTTCTCTACATATTGTCGAATAATAAAACGTCGTGCTTCTGCGATTAATTTTCTTTGTTAATTTCTTTACTTTTAAATCTTCATTGAGATCTTCATTACTTCATATCGCATCATTAATCTGATTCATTACAATTCTTCCGGGTCCAACAAGTGGTATCAAAGCTTGGTTTTTCTTCTCAGGATTGGTTGAGTTTTTTCAGAGATATCTGCTTTGTAGTATGATATTCCACAATTGGATCAAGAAAAGACGAGAGCTATTTTGGGGGCAATTGAATTTGGATGATGTGGTGTTGGATTTTGAGAAGATGCCAGCTAATTGGAAATGGAGGAGAAACAACGGAGGGGTCAGAAGGCTTTATCGTTGATTCATCTTCATCTATCCAACAGTATTATGCAGGATGTCTTGAAGGAGAAAACAACAGCTGCTTTGTGGTTGAAACTGAAACAGTTATATGTGACCAAAAGTCTTACCAGTAAACTGGTTTTAAAGCAGAAGCTGTATTCCTATAGTATGGCAGAAGGAGGGTCGTTGGAAGACTATCTTGTCATGTTCAAGGAAATTGTTACAAATTCGGAAATGTTGGAGGTTAAGTACGATGAAGAGGATCTTGCCTTGATCCTATTATATTCACTGTCTGGCTCTTATGCATCATTTCAAGACACCATTTTGTATAGTCGGGATACTTTAACTATAGACGATAGCTATGATATTTTGCACTCAAACGAGGAGTTAAAGCATTTGGTTGGAGCTACATCGAGGGTGAGGAAGCTCTTTATCTCATGGTGGTTGACGGAGGGACAGAATGAAGAATAACAACAATTTGTTTTGGTTCTACTGCAGACATAAGGGACACATTAGAAATGATTGTGATAAGTTGCAGCTAAAGGTGATTTAGCTGCAAATCGTAGAGCGCAACCTTTGACTTCAGACGAAACAAATACAGTTGAGGATTTTTCAAATGACGAAGAAGTGATGTTGACCGTGGTATCTGACATGGAATCTAAGCCTGACAAGAAGTGGATTCTTGATTAGCATGTTCGCATCATATGTGTTCCAATCGAAATTTATTTTAGACATATGAGGATGTTCATCAAGGTAAAGTTGTGATAGGGAACGAGTCTTTCTGTATTGCTAGAATCGATCGAGTCAGACTAAGGTTGCTGGATGTGACAGTCAAAATAATTGATCAGGTTCGACATCTTTCAGACCTAAAAAGGAATCTCATCTCACTTAGTACTCTAGATGCAAAAGGGTATAAATTCTCTGTGGAGGTAGAGTTTTGAATGTCCGAACGAGTGTCTGATTGTATTGGAGGGACGGAAGAAGTCTTAGTTATACATCTTGCAGACAAGTGCAAAATCAGTTAAGAGACATCGAGACAAGTTCAGTACCATAATGGATATACAATTTGGTACAGTACCTCTCGTGGGGAACTCTGAGTTGGTTAAGAATACTGCTAGGGAGAGCATTAGTGGATTCCTATTTGCCACCAATTTCAGCGGATATATTGTGTTCATTTGTTAGGGTTAGACTTATGGAGCATAGGTATCGTGGTGTCAATAATGTTTGGGATGTTTTCGGGGACGTTGAAGGCGACAATTCTAGCAATTCGCCTTCTGATCCAACATGTGGTATGATTTCTGTTTGAGGGTGTACTTTAACCTTGTTTGATCAACAGTAATTTCTCGGTGGAATTTTGAGAACCTAAGATTTGGGTTCAAGTGTCGTTTGTGGACGCTTTGCAGAGGACGATGGTTTGGTTTGGTTTGGAAAGTTTTTGTTACTATGTTGAGGAGATTGGCTATTTCGATGCCGATGGATTTGAAATCTTAAAGTTTCATTTATTGCACCAGAATTTGAGTCAAAGTGGAGATTGTTGGGTTTGTGACCTAAATTAGGGTGGATTTTTTTTTTTTTTTGAGATAAATTGTTTCCTTATATTTCATGTGATTTTTATGGAAATATATTATTTCGATATTTCCCATTATTTCCATTTTATGCTATGACATGTACCTATAAATAGTGGCATTCTATTTCAGTTTTGTTTAAACAAGAATTTCTGAGTTTTTTTTATTTCTCTCCATATTGCCGATTAATAAAACGTCGTGCTTTTGCAATTAACTCTCTTTGTTAATTTCTTTACTTTTAAATCTCGTTTCTTGTTGCGATCTTCATTACTTTATATCACGTCATTAATTCCATTCACTACAATCCTTCTGCGTCCAACAAGTGGTATCAAAGCTTGGTTCTTTTTCTGAGGATTGGTTGAGATTTTTTCAAAAATGGCCAGATCCAATAATAATAACAAATCTTATCATCGTCAAATCTTAACCCTACGTTTAAAGATTGCTTAACTGAGTTTGTTATTGTTATTAATGCAGATTGAATTTCAAGACGTTATCTCATCTGTATAGTTTAAAGTTTTAACAAATGCTAGTTGTTTGGAAAAAGTGTTATGAAATTGTGGTATAGATAATCAATGATGAATGAAAAAGTGTGGGAAACACTTCAGTTTATCATTTGTTAATACAAGGGAAGACTTGTTTTGTCTTAAAAAGTTTTTTCAGGTCATAATATATGTTGAAATAAAAAGAATTCTTCGCATTATAGACGTGTATACTGTCTGTGCAAATTCGATATTAAAGTTTTGAAAATAATGGACTTGAAATTTTCCATAACTAATAAGGAAGCAGCAGGTGCAAAAAGCATATAAATTCATGGCCCGACCTTGTTTATTTATATGAAAGGAAGGTGCGAAAAGACAGGACACAAGGCAATACCTTCAAACTTACAAAAAAGAGTGACAAAGTAACTTAGAATCTTAAATTATTTTTTAAATAAATAAATAAAGTACTGGCTCCCTCACAATGGCCCCTACAAATGACTGGTTAACAGAGCCCACCAAATGCTTCAAAAGAATAAATCATAATGCATCTTAATTTTATTTCCTTAGTTTTTGGTCAAAGAAGATAATTACTTGAATGAAAAGAATAAGCAGTTTTTGGTCAAAGAAGATAATTACTTTCACAAAAATATTTTGTTTTCACAATATTTAATATTACATTCTATACGTATCTCGATTGGACATGTACATTTGCCACAAGGTGTGTAAAGATTCAAAATCTATTGTGTGGTTTGATTGGTTTAGCCTACTTAGGAAACAAGCCTTGAAAGCATGCTATCTACACAAGAAAAGAAAAGTCCATTGGCTAAAGCAAAATGATTTACCATTTAAGTTCAAATAAATTTTAATCCAAAAAAACCAAGTAATTGGGTTGTAGCACAATGGTCAAATCTCAACCCAAGTTCAAATTACCATGTAGATTTTTTTTATAAGAATTATTTTTTGGCTTAAAACTCTTCAAATTCTCACCTAAAAACTCAATTTAGTTTATGATTACATAACTCTTCTATTTAATATTTCACTAAGGGTGAGTTTGATAGATTTTATTTTCTGTGAAAAATATATTTTTTCACTCAAGTTCTTACTTTTGAGGTGTTTGATTGATTTTATTATTATTTTTTTTTTTTTGTATGAAAAATATTTTCTAAAAGTTGATCACATGACCATACTTTCTTCAAAAACGTGGAAAAAATTTTCTTCATGAAGTAGTAGATTTTTATTTTCTAAGCAATTCATACTTTCCAAAAACCCAACTTTATGAAAAAGAACAATATTTTTTAAATTGAAAATTAAATCAATAAAATACATTTAATTGACAATTACAAGAAAGAAGAAAGTCATTTTTTTACCCCACTTCTTAAATCTGAATTTCACTTTTCTTCCTTTCAACTTTGTTTAGTTTTAAATTATTTGCAAGAAGTATTACTACAAGTATGGTTATTCAAGGCAAATTATTTTTCATTTTCATATCAAGAATCACGGTAGGTGGTGCAAGTTATTTTTCCCTATGAATGTCTATGTACATTCTATGTGTATAAATATGATTGCAAGCTATGAACTGTAAATGTTAAAATTTTATTGTCATCACCAGTTTTTACGATCCTTAGGAATTTTTCGAAATCAAGGATTTCATCAGTAATCCAATTACACGTAATGCCTATAGTATGAATTTTATAAGTTTTACACTTGTATATGTATATTTGTTCAAAGAGAAATATGCCAATGATATCTTTCAAGGTTCTATGCTCACTCCTACATCATAAGAAAATTCAGAATGAGAAGGGATCGTGGATGGATGAAGATGACATTGATTGTAGAGAAGTTAATGGGAGATGAATCAAATCAAAGACCAAGGTTCTCGTGTGTAAAATTTATTTTCATATGTTTTAACGTTAAGACTAAGATAATAATTTAAAAGGTTATTTGAATTTAAACTCGTATTTCATTAGGGTGTGATATGAGTTGATGTTTATTAAATTATACTAGTATGGCATGTTAGCATAAGTTTTAACATGAAAATATGATTAGGTATATAGATTAGAACATCTAAAAACAAAAAATATAAATTTCAGTTTTCTGTCTGATTTTCCATCTATCACCCCTATCTGAATGCTGTATATGTTTGAATGAGAAGCTCTATGCCCGTTGGCTTTAGAATCAAGTCATTTGAAGGTCTATAGGAAACGTAACTCCATTTTTGTGTGTTGTGTTCAATATATTTCGAAACGGCTTTTGGCATGTTTTTAAGTGTCCATTTGAGTGTCTAAATGATATTAGAAAATTTCAAAACTTTACTATATTGTACTTGAATGAATTTAGGAAATGCTATAAAAATTGAATTTTGCTGTTTTGCCCGAATGGTTGACATGCTCTTACATGCCGTGGGTCGCATATGAATAACAAAGTCCCCCCAAAAAAAATGTGTGTCATCATTGTGAGAGTCGGTCACCTCCTCTGTCAAAAAAATTCCGTCATTGTAGCGCAATTGTTAAAAAATTTATAGAATTCTGAACCCGAAAAATGGTCCAACTAAACTTGATCATTGGATAGCATGTTGGAGGGTTGAACTCCATTAAGGTAAGCTAGCCTCCATTTCTATCCACTGTTTTAGATTCGTGCCCATGATTGAGGTAAACTAGAAAAATGTCCATATTGTCGATCGAGTTGCCTCTAGAGTTGAGCTTTGCTAAAGCTGACTATAGAGCTTTGATCCACCGTAGCAATGTACTGCTTTTGAAATAAAATAAAATAAAATAAAATAAAATAAAAATATATATATATACACACACACACAAAATTATCACAAAATAAAAATATGCTAGAATTGTGTCAGCTCATGTAATATAGGCATGCTGAACAATGTCCACCACATCTTAAGTAAAAACTTGTTGGATTAAAAACTTCAAGATCGAATTGTATTAGCTCCTGTTTGATTTTTATTATTTCAAATTTCTTTTTTCAAATTCATTTTCAATTATACATTCTCACAATAAAATACTTTGCACATATATTTCAAAAATTCTTACATTTTGACCACTCGCTCTCTAAAAATTTACTATTATAAAACTCATTTTGGTTAGATAATGGTCACCAAACTGGATGTTAATCACACAACTTTGGATTTGTCTGAGCCCCATTTTTTGGAAAAATAAATTTTGTAATAGTGATTGCTTAGAGAATACACGGTTAAAAAGTTTGAAATTTTTTTTAATTTTAAGTACAAAATTATTTTATTTAAAAAATATGGTTCAAACACGAACTTACATCTCTTTCTCTAATAAGATGTTCTGGTGTTGATTATCGGACAATATGCTACAACAATACTCAAAATAGATGGGGTAAACATTAGAAATGTGCGTGATTTGAACTGACATTTTCTCAAAAGAAGCGGTTTGACCAATTCAGCTTAAATGTTTCTTCGTCTTCTCTTTGCTTTTTAACAATGATGATACAAAACGAGCAAAGAAAAAAAAATGGTGCAATGATTCAAAAGAATAAGCCCCACTATCCTCTTTTATTCAATGGCAAAAAGCTTTCCGCAATGAGTGGACTTTAATCACTTAATTTTTCTTTCTTCACTTATCAACCCAAGTCAGCATTGACCATTTACCTTTCAACGTTCAATTGAGTTGATTTTACAAATGGTCACTGACGTTTACATAAAACTTCAAATTGATCACAAAGTGTTTAGTCATTAATAATGTTACATGATAAGTACGTTTTTACACACTTATTCGATTCACAAAATATGACTAATTATTGATAAAATTGATTGATAATGACTTAATTCTATGCAATTTCATGTTATAGGGTCATATTGATAGATATAATGGAACTCAAGAGAAAAGATGCGAAAAATGGCAAAAATGAAAAAAAATAAAAAATGAAAGTTCAGGGACCAAGTCCATAGATGAGACGGGCGATGGAATGAAGATTCAAGAGTGTTAGAGGTCAATTGGATGAGAAAAGGAGTTAAAGAGGTGAAATATGGTCGAAGTATTATCACGTATCAACTTTCAGACGACAAAGCTATGCTCGAGATTTTTAGTCTCTACTTGAGACTCATTTTTGGCATAATAAACATCTGAATTTGAGAAAGCCTATTTCTATCAAAATTGTATATCTTTGAGTTATATTTCTAATGCACTTTGAATCACTTCAATCGAAAATCGAGCGAAAAAGTTATGACCAAAATACTAAAAACTGTCTAGCGAAAAAAGTGTTTGAACTATGCGGTCACATAGTTCAAAATATATGCGGTCGCATTGTAGTATTCAAAGACTTCAAGTGGGCATTTTGGCATAACTATGAGGTCGCATAGATTTGTACTATGCGGTCGTATAGACCAAAATCTGGGACCGATCCTACAATTTCCTATTTTTGATATAACTCTTTTAGAACTCGATTGGGACGCAATATACAAACCTAGAGCCATCATATTTTGGGAGGGAACGCATTGAAGGAGAACAAAACACATCTTGGAAACGAATTTGAGGGAGATTAATGAAGGATTTCACGAAAATTATCAAGATTTCACGCGTATCTATAATCTAGTGATATTTTATCTTCAAGAATTCGTGTTTTCCTTTATGTTTTCCATGCTAGGCTAGAAATTTTTGTGCTAGGAGATCGATGAATCTTATAATGTGATTCTTAATTCCTTGCTTCATATTTTTGACATTAAAACACGTTTGATTATTTTGAATGATTTATATGCATTTAATTTCTTCTGCAATTAAGTGCCCGTAATTGTGTGAGTTTTGGTGACTTATTTCTTGCATTCGAGAGAAGGAAAATAGGTTCGACAAAGTATAAATCATCATAGAGTCCGATAGAGAATAGAGATATACAGCTATGCTCTGTGTGAATCTTTAAGTGCTCACAAAACTACATACATTCTTGTATATTTACACCCATCATAGAGATATAAACTGGTGGTGTATGAGAGTAGGTTCAACTTTACTCGAGAGAGACTGTTGGATAGATTCAAGAGCATTAATTCCTCATAATTTCAACGTGTTGTCAAAATTATAAAATTAGGGTTAAATTGAGCACTGTTTGGGGATTCGTAATCCTAATGCGTTATACATTCATTGAATTCATTAATTTGTATTTCAAACATTCAATTTGCATCTTTAGTTCATCTAAGTGTCAATTTGCATTTTAATTCATTCAAGTCGTACACATTTGCATACCTAGTTAAGGTTAGGATTGAGTTAAGCTAAAAAAAATCACTTTTGACATTCTTGTTTCGGGTAAGGTCAAGATAAATAAAATTAGGCTACTCAATCTCTGTGTGACTATATTCAGAACTCTAAATTTCACTTTATTACTTGTTAACGAATCGTACACTTGCGAAGAATTAAATCGAAAGAAAATATTTCTTGAACAATACATAATTGATCAATACTTTAGCACAACTCATTCCAAATCCGATATCAACTCGTTATACCTTGACATGGACATTGATAATCATTTTTTTTCCATCTAAGTATTGTGAAATCACATATCTTCAAAATAAAATACAATTCTTAAGATCACAAATCATTCGTTAAAATCAAAATCCTATTTTTTCATCATTAATAAATAGTCTAGGAAGGTAATGTTAGGTTTTGTGACTCAAATATGGCTATGAATCTTGTGAGATTGCGTATTTGATTTTTACTTAGAAATGAAGATTGTATCCAAGTTGAATAAGAAAATGAAATCATTTTTCGGTTGAAGTTCTATGCGCAATTGTAACCTAATTTTAACAAATTTTCTTACTTTTTAGAACTCTTTTAGGATTTGGAATGTGGCCTATAAATAAAAGGATCCTCTATCAGATTTGTTTAAGCATTATTGATGTAACTGTAATTTCTCTCCATATTGTCAATTAATATACATCATTCCTCTACAATTAACTCTCTTTGGTCTTCTTTATTTTTAATCTTGTTTCTTATTGTGATCTTTATTATATCATATCGTGTCATTAATCTCATTCATTAAATCCCTCCGAGTCCAACAAGTAGTATCAGAGCTTGATTCTTCTTTTGTGAATTGGTCGAGATTTTTTATATATGGCTACCATGAAATATAACACCCCACTGTTAGATCGCAATACAATATTTTCTTTGTAGCAAGTAAAGATGAGGGCTATTTTGGCGCAGTTGGATTTGGACGATGCTATGCTCGATTTTGAGAATATGCCTGCTGATTGGACAACGGAGGAGAAACAACAAAAAGATTGAAAAATTTTATCGTATATCAATCTTCATTTATCCAACAATATTCTGTAAGTTATCTTGAAGGAGAAAACAACGGCTACTTTGTAGTTGAGACTAGAGCAGTTATGTATGACTGAAAGTCTTATGAGCAAACTAACTTTAAAGCAAAAGTTGTATTCCCATCGCATAGCGGAATGAGGGTTACTGGAAGACCATATTACCATGTTCAATAAAATAGTTGCAAATCTGGAAACGTTGGAAGTTAAGTACGATAAAGATGATCTGACCTTCATCCTGTTGTGTTCGCTGCCTGACTCTTATGCGTCGTTTCGGAACACCATTTTGTATAATTGGAATACTTTGACTATAGTCGATGTTTATAATGCTTTGCACTCAAAGAAGAAGTTGAAACATTTGGTTGGAACTATATCAAAGGATGAGAAAGCTCTTGTATCTCATGATGGTCGACGGAGGGGCAGATAGAGAGATTGTTAGGTTTTATGACTCAAATATGGTTAGAAGTATTGTGAGATTGCGTAATTGATTTTCACATGAAAAGGAAGATTATATCTAAGTTAAATAAGAAAAGGAAATCCTCTTTCAGTCAAAGTTCAATGCGCAATTGTAACCTAATTTCAACAGATTTTCTTACCTTTTAGAATTCTTCTAGGGTTTGGAACGTGACCTATAAATACAAAGTTCCTCTGTCAATTTTGTTTAAACATTATGCTGTGTCTGTAATTTCTCTTTATATTGTCGGTTAATATATATCGTTCTTTTGTGATTAACTCTCTTTGTTCTTCTTTACTTTTAATTTTGTTTTTGTTGTGATCTTTATTTCTTCATATTGTGTCATTAATCTCATTCATTACAATTCCTCCGAGTCCAACAAGTAGTAAAAATGCTAAAATAGGAGGTCAATTAGAAGGAATCGATTGTTTTAGAGGTCGTTAGTTCAAATAAATGTTTAACAGCTATCACATTGGATATGGTATTATCAAGTTAATGGAGTCACCAGTTATCTAACATTATATAACTTTGGAGACTAAATAAGTCACAAAAATACTTTATTGATCGATAGATAAGGCAGAGTACATGATACGTAATACACCAGCTTAGGTCAATGTTATTGCAAATCTTTAAAATTTCACCACAAATATCATGGCAATTTATTACAGTATGAGAATGGATAATATCTAGTAGCTCAGCTCAGCTCAGCATCATGTTCTTCTAGGCTTTTGCATCTTGAATTATGGTAGTAGTAGCAAATCCTTCAATAAACACAACAAATTTAATTGTCATTAGAACCCACACACGATAGGCACGTTTGACATGTAGTATTAAACTACACCAAACATTATTACGAACAAAATTAACGTGTTTTTCTTCGTAAATAGTTTAAAGCTATCATGTCCCGTCCCGTCCGATCCTAATTAGTATCACCTACCTGCTTTATTTGTGTGATGAACAGTACCAGCCAAGTGATTGTCCGAGACATTCCTGATGGCACATTCAGAACAATTCTTCAGGGATAAAGTAAATAAAATTTTGTTAAAGAATTTAATTAAATAATCAAGGATCATAAATTGGTGAATGGACGGTAATTTACATGATCTGCAAATGACCAAAATGGATCAGTTCAATGACACTATTTGGTATTCTCCCAGTTAATTTGTTACTGTTTAAACTCCTGTAATCATATCAATAAAATATCTGTAAAATTGCACAAAAATTCAGGCTTCTGCAGTATGGAATATGGAGATAATTAGCTTACAAGAATCTTAATAATCGTAAGTTGCCTACAGTTTCTGGGATCGATCCGCTTAGCCGATTCTGATCTAGACCCAAGCTCACCAGTTTTGTCAAATTTCCTAAAGCTCTCGGTATTTTTCCACCAATCTTATTGCGTTGGACTTGCCTGTCAAAGAGCACAATAACGAACATACATTGACTGCACCATACTTGGTACGCACTAATGGATGAAGGTTCATCGAGCTTACAAGTATTGAAGATTAGCTAAGATTCCAAGCTCAGACACGAGAGGTCCTTCTAGTCCCGCGTTGCCAAGGTCCCTTCAATAAATCAAAATTGCATTTTCAAAAAACTATAAAACCAAGTCATGCAGATTAAGAAAATTATTTTGAATTTGAGGTGGAGAGATAGATACTTGCACTCTTGTAACACTATTAATTGAATTGCAGGTGATATGTAACCAGGTGCAGGGATTTTCCAGTGTCGGATCCCAGCTTTGGAGGACATTATTCGGATCTGTCAGTTTAGACCTCCAGGAATGAAGAGCATCCACTGCACAAGAACAAAGATTTATACACGATTTGAAAATGAAAAAGATTCTGACTTTTGACACAAATCTTTATCACTACCTTCAGAGTTGCTTTCCACAGTGGCAACGGCAATGGCAATGATGAGGAAAATGAGAAAGGACCTCATTTGCAGTACTTTCACAAGCTTTACGAGAAGTATGGTGCGGGTTTGTACAATCTTTGATTTGCTCATCTTTGCTAGCAGAATGTAGATTTATGCTGGTAGTTAATGGCTACAAGAGACCTTAAGATCTGATCGCATTGGATTTTTTTAATCAATATGATGTAGAATTTACATTGGAAGCTGCTGACCTTAAGACAGTTTCTAGATGTTCATGCCAGTTGCATATTAAATTAAGATAAGTAAAAATGTAGGCTGAACTCCAAAGTTTTCAAAGTAGATAGCATTTAAAATGTGAGGTAATTTGACTAAAAAGAGTAAATACATAAACTATGGAAAAACAATGACTAATCAATCCTATCCTGAACTGAATATCATAGCCTCTCCAAACAGTCTATAAGACCCCTAATTTCCAAGCAAGGGCAGGCACACGTGAAGTGGAGTATGTATTATTACTGGAAAAATAAACACAAAAGTACAAATTTAGGAGAGAATATACGACATAAACTCCAACTAATGAAGAAAAAGCAGAAAAATTAACCAACATCGATACTTTTATGCACTTCAATAAGAGTAAAAACAGTCTAGGTCGAAAGCCACTAAGAAGAGATCCCAGTAGCGTTTTTATTTAACTGCAATGAATGGAATTCACTTTTTTACTGATAATTTGAAAGGGTAGAATTTATATGGTAATAGTTTGCAGGTAACAATCATTAACTTCAAGTTAAGCAGCATCATTGTCATCTGGATAGAATCTCTTTTTAAACAATTTAAAATAATCATCTCCGAAACCATGTATTATTCTAGAGAAAACGTTGAATTGGCCAGCCTAATTCGCCATTTGGAAGTTCCACTGCTACAGGCTTCATAAAACAATATCCAGTTCTTGAGCAGGAACCCTTAATTTCTCTCCTCAAGTCATTGCCAAAATTTTCATGCCTTTCAGTTTTTCTCCTGATATTTTGCCTTTTTACTGGTATTGGCATGGCCTCCAAACCCATAAGTTTAGCCACTGCCCCGGGCTTGCACCAAATGACACGTTCCCCTGCCAACTTAGAAGGCAAACGTCGAGTTCTCTCTGCTTCTATGTTAGAACCATGGTTCCGGGATATTGACTTTCTTGATGCAGAAGCCAGGTTTTGAAATGAAGAACGATACATAGAATCTTTTCCATCAAGAGAAAACCGAGGGTACTGATTTAATGCGTTCCTTGCAGTCCGCAGAATATCAGAACTATTAACACACGACATCCGATGTGGAATTACCCTATCATCATCATCATCATCATCAAGTTTTTCTCTTCTAGCCATTTTCTCTTCCAAATCTAACTGCTTTATCATCTCCTCTAAGGTGGCGTGTCTTTCCCCCTGAGTATTGCTCTCCAAGTTGTATGGATCAAGTTTTTGCTGGTCGAGCGTTGCAGTCGAGGCATCACCATTGCAGAAGTTTCTGAAGCCTTTCCTCATTTTAGCAGCCAGAGAAATCTTTAGGAGAAAAATGGACAAGTCCCTCATGGCTTGGTTCTTGTTTCAAGAATCATGAGAATAGTAAATATAAGGTTAAGCAGATAAAAGAGCTAGGAAATATGGGTGGTGAATGGAGTCCATACCCAGCGGTGAGACTTTCATTACATAGCTTTAAAAGCACTCACATGATCAAAGTGTATTTCACAAGATTCCTCACACTAAATCCCTGAAAAGCTCTAAAGAGACTGACTTTCATTAAAAAACTCACTTTCAAACTCAACATGGACAAGCAACTAACTTCACATTTTGTCCTTCAAAATCACAGCAATCGCAGACAAAATTCTTTACGCTATTACAAAAATATTATCAAACTACCATTGTCTGGATTGGGAGTGACCAAACTGGGATAAGCCATATTCCAAAAATCATTGAGGGCTCAAATCAATTTAATACACGAAAACAGAAATGTTATGGACCAACTTCCCGTCCATTGATATGATAAAATCATCAGATAACATAAAAGTCGCGTAAGCATAGTGGCTACACAAAATTTTGCAAATAAAGTGATGTAAGATATATACACATACGAACATAGATGTTCATTCCGTTCACAACTCATTATACATTTGGTGCTTCACTGGCCTTGACAAACCGACCCTTTACTCGAGTCCTAGTATCAGCTCTTGCTTTTCTTGATTCGTACCGGATGTGCTTATCATATCTATTTAAAATATGTATCATATCAGAAAGGCACACTCCGAATTCATTGAAAAAAATAACATCCGTAAAATGAAAAGTGTTGGAAAGGAAAATGAGAGGGAATAGGTACCTTCGAGTTTTCTTCTTTTCTTTGTAACGTTGCATAGCTTTCCCTCTGTTCTTGGCCAAAAGCTCCATATCAGCCTTAGTTATTGCAGCAGTGGCATTATCATTTTTCACCAAAATAGAGTGGTCCATAAAATGGATGTCCTCTGACGCAACATAGGATTTCGGTTTAGTATATCCAGAACAAGATGATGGCCTTGATGCTGGTAAATTGCTGCTCTCGGATGTTGCAGGCCCCCGACCTAATGTCTGGTTCTACATTTTTAATGAAGTATGTTATAGTTTTCAGGTTTAAAGTTGTATCGTACGCCACAAAATAAAAAGAGTGCAATATAGGAAACAAAATGGATTGTCAGCATATAACAAATTTTTGGACAACGAAAGAATCATCAAGTTGAACTAAACAAGGTTTTTGAAAGATTCTTTCTTGCCAAATTTGAAGTGATATCATCAACCCGAAAAACTTTTTCTTTTTCAGACTATTTTAATAGGAATATAAAATTTCTTTTTGAATGAAAATATGAACAAAATAAGTTGTTAATAATAAACATTGACATCATTGGACATTTTTGATAATTTTATTATCATGATGAAAGATTAATTGAGGTGAAAGTTAACCGAAGGTTAGTAATGTGACAATTAAAACGCCAACCTTTATTTCTAGTGGTTACCAAATTTTCAAGTTCTGGTAGCAAATGATTTATGAGCCGTGTGAGTTAGGAAACTCTCAAGTACGGTTTTAAGGGAAAAAATTAGCCTACCTATTCTGACCACAGGCCATTCACCAGGGACCATTTGGATCCTTATTGGACGGTTTCTTTACATTTTGGCCAAATGGATGAACTGTCTACTGGGACCCAAGTGCTACATGCTTCAAAGTTAGGTACCACGAGAAAAAGAAAAAAATCAAAGGGTGAGGACCCCAAATGCTACATTACCATAAGCTGGGGACCACCACATTAATTTCCTCAATATAAAATGAAACCTTTTCCAAAAAATTAATAATAATAAAAAATGAAACTTGAACAAGAGAAGTTGTCAAGTTGACGTAAGGAAAAATAATTCAAGAATTATGGGCAGTCAATTGAAAAGGACACAAAAAATTAGTATCTTGGTTCAGCTCCAACTTTTTACAACTTGCATGAAAATTCATGAATTATTTGGCCATCAAAATAGACTTTTTCTTATCAAACTAGACTGCAATGCGACCATAAAGTTCATTTTGTCTTCACATAGAGAAAGAGTGCATCTGTTTCATCTACTAAATTGTTACTGATATGAACTGTGAAGAAGCATTACACAAAAGAACTTCTAGCATTAAAAGAAATCATACCTCTTGTTTAAGCGGTTGGCCATAATTTTTCACCATACATTCCATGTCACTTGCAATATATTCTTCTACCCTCAATTTTCCCAAATTAAAATCCCACATCTGTACATCCAAATACATGAATCTAGTTCAATTTCTTGGGGAAGGATAGAATATAGAAATTTATTTAATTTCATCAATCTGAAGCAGAATTAAGCCATTAATCGATCAACTACTATCATAAAATCCTAACAAAAATTAGGCAATATGCACCCCTCAAAAAGTTAATGAAAAAAGTATGAGAAGTGCTGGAACATATCAAAATCTTCATCGGAGAAAAAATATTTTACTAATATCTGAACATGATTTAAGAATTCGTCGTCTAGATAAAAGATACTAGATATGTCCTGCAAAAACTTATTTACTTGCACAAACATTATGCCTATCATCAATAGTATAATAACATGCTTCGAACCAAGAAAGTTAACTTCATCAAATCATTCGATCCGTTAGCATCATTTCGTCTTCAACGGCTCAAAACCAATTTATCAGAGTTGAACTCCTGTCCAATAACAATTGTCTACCGCTAACGTGGCAATCGAGTGGTATTTTATCACTTTTCAATAGAAAAAGGGTTTGATATGCTGACATCGGCATTATAACTCGTGCCGACCATGGGCAGGACATCATTTCTATTCAATTTATATACATAACATCCCAATAGTAAGCATTGATCAAATTTGTCCAAAAGCAGTAACAAATTATTCAAGAAAACATAAAATCATATCAAAATATCATATGCAAAACCAATTCACAATTTAACCTAATTCTTTAGAACAAAACCTGCGCGCCATGATCAGAAGATGTGCCAGCATTCCACATGCTTCCTTCCATCATTCTATAATTCTCTTTTGGATCCTCTGGTGCAGTCTGCATTTTTAGCAATGAAGTAAAATCCCTATTTTGCTGCCAACTCACATTCCCATGATGCCACCCACAACTCTCACTTCCGCTCGGCGTCCCAGGCACCGCCTCCTCCCTACCACCGCCACCGCCACTTCCGCCGCAGTCATCAGACAACCCCCTTTTACACAATTCCTTTAACTGCTTCAAAATCACCTGCTTCTGCTTCCCGCAGGTTGGGATCCTCTTCTTTGTAACCAAACCATCCCCAGAATAATTAGAGTAAAATACAGAATTGTCATTAGGCACCATCAGCTCCTGCAGCATCATCGAACTGGGTACATCCCCGTCTTTACAAATCCACGACTCTAACAGCCCAGTGTCCAACCCATAATTATCTGATGAACTCAGTTGATGAGTTAGTTTTCTATCTTCAATTTCCAGTCCCCACGCCGCCGCCAGGTCAAGAGCCGACAGGCAGCCGGAGAAGGGCTGAATTGGGCTGCGATCATGGGCGGCGGACACTACACAGCTTCCATGGGCATCCCAGTCACAGTCCTGGCACAGTACGAGGTTGTCCGTGGCACAGTGGGTGCAGACCGGCTCGGAGCCGCAGTTATCACAGATCTGCTGGCGGAGGTGCTTCTTGGAGAGGTCGTTGGCCGAGTGCACGTGGTGGTCACATGACAAACACAGCTTAGCTAAATCCGCCCGGCAGTAGAGCACCGCCACCTGATCACTGCAAAAATCGCACGCCACTCTACTCTTCCCTTCCATTCACAAAATTCTTACGCAAATTTTAATGTTTTTTCCTATGTAATTGTTTGTCTGAAACTGAAAATTTAGGACGGAGTTAAGCTCAGTTCCGATTGTAGGAATGTAAAAAGATTATGGAATGAAGAGTGAAGCAATCTATATATAGCTGCTATGAATTTGAATAAGAAAAAGAAAATATCTTACCTTTTTAGTAAGGTGGCAGCGTGACATCTTTTTCACAGCTATATAAGTACTTATCCCACCTAAATCAAATTATTAATTAATTATCTCAAGATGCATGATCCATTAAATTAATAACTTATGTCTTTTTAGTTTAAACTCAATTTAGCTCAATCAATGTGAAGTCAATTACATAGCTTTTAACTAAATAAAGTTTATTTTCCATGCTAAAATACTTACATTATTTATCGATTTAAAACCACTTTACCATTTTACCATTTTATAATATTGCAATCTAGCTAAGTACTAAGTTAAACACGAAAAATTATTTATTTCGAAAGTTAAGATAAGATTTAGGAATGAGACAGACCAACCAACCAAACAGATACGAACGGACGTATTTCTAATTAATTAGTGGAACATCACAAAGCACAAATTAATTCTTAAAAAGGTAATGCATCTGAACAACTTAAAAATCGATTAGATGTGGATGCGATTGAGATTAGGATGTCAAACCAAAACAATTAATTGATTGATTTTATCTATCATACTCTTGTAAATTACTTAATTGGTCATCAATCTCTTCTCTTTTCTTCTCCTCTCTTCTCTTCAATATAGGGGTGTAAAGAAAAAGCTAAAAACAAAAAGTAACCTTAATTATTGTGAATAATGGATTGGATGGGGTCAAAGTGTGAAGATAATCAAAGATAATGGAACTAGTGGACCCAACATTCTATTCATTAATTAAAAGTAAATGGTGTGTTGTTTTTTCTATTTATTCTGTTAAAAAAAAAAAAAAAAAAAAAAAAAGGAGATAGTATCGATAAAATAAGTTAGGTTTGCAAGGTCCATAGTCGTCACTCATGACATAATTTTTTTTTAGTACTTTTCGCCCATTTCCACCGAGCCCACCAACCTTTGAATATTCTTTTATTTAGAGACCTCCTTTTTGGCCAGGGCCAAAAACAGGCCTATGGTGCCCCCCCCGCCCCTCCGATAGGGGGGCGCCACACGGGACCCCTGTATTTAGGCCTGTTTTTTGCCCTGACTTTGTGGCCTTTTTCTTTATTTTATTAGTTCTTCGGTCATTAATGGTCATATTTTTCTCATTTTCTATTGACATATATAACATGTAAGCACCACTTTAAGGAAAACATGTTTACAAGTATCATTAATCATGTTGGATTATTCACAATGTAAGTCCCTGTTTGGGTTTCATTATTTCAAATTATAATGAAGGGAATAATAATTTTTTTAAGAATCTATGGTAAAAAAAGGAAGGAAATTTTTTTTAGATTTACGTGTAATATTATTTTATTAAAAATGTGTGATTGATGAGAACAGAGCAAAAAATAAATTTTAATTTAATGAGGACCAAATATGGTCTAAAGATACTGTAAAATTTGTACTAACTAAAATTAGGCCATGTTTGTCATCCATTATTCGAAAATTAAACAGTTTTAAATAGTATTTTTTGAAAAATATATAGTTAAAAAGTAAGGAGGCTTTATTAGTTTGTGCGTAGAATATTTTATTGTGTGAATGTGTAGTAAAGAATAATATTGTTGTAAACAATTTAAAATTTTAAAAATTATCAAACAGTGACTTATTTTCAACTACATATTCTCGTAATAAATTTTTATTTTACATAAATTCAAAATTTTTGTTTACTTTGTAACTACACGTTCATCTAAAAATCACTTCGTACAAAATTCATTCTGAAAAATAGAGCTCCATCGGGATCACAATGTTTTGCTGTCTTTCAGAGTATAAACATTATGGTTAAAGTTGTCTAAGCTAGAAAAGATAAATGATTAAATGTTACTATTCAATCAAGGTACAAAACCTACGGTCTTCAACTAAAGATTAAAATATAGTTAATATGTATACCTATTTAACTAAATTTTCATCAATATAATAATAAAAACTGTAGTAGTAACCAGATATCAAGGTGGAATCGCTTCTTGAAATTCATTTTTTCAAATAAAGATGCACATAAATAATCAATGAGTAGTCAATTCAATCAATTCGCGGTAAAAAAAGTCAATTCAACGTGTATCTATCAATTTTTTTTACATTTAAACTTAGGCTACATGCCAATCCCCACTAAAGACAGGCTAGAGTGGGGCCGAGAACCACACCCCATTTATTATTACTTTTATTTTTTAGACACGTTAATTGTTGAATTATGATCAAAATTTCTTTAAATATTGGAGTTTTCAATGAAGAGACTTTCAAGAAATCTAAAGATGGACAAAGGAGTAGAAGTCATCGCATTTTGGCTCGTTGGGCTTTCATCTCCTTCCCGAGCGCTCAAAACATAAAGCCCACCACTCGCCTACCACGAACTTGGGAACTTAAGCGCCGCACGTAGTAAGCTTTGCCGCTCAAGCATCGGTGTTATCTGGCCCATGGGCTATTTCACGCTTTGACAAATTTTATAATGCTCTTTCCATCTAAAACACTATGCCCCTGTTTGGAGTAGCTTTTTCACAAAAAAAAAAAATAAATAAATAAATAATAATAATAATAATAATAAAGAAGAAGAAGAACCGCAAATTTTTTACCCTTTTTTGGTCACCTAGGATCTACCTCTGAGAGTGTTGGTTAAAAAAAATGGCTGCAAATGGGTGGCCAACGATCCAAAAACTGATTGTTTTTTTATTTTTTTTATTTATTTTTTTGCTCTAAAACTTTCCTTCAAACAAGGGCTATAATAAGGGTTCGACTTGTACTTTACATATAGTTGGCTTTTCATTGTAATACAAAGCAGTTGGAAACACAAAATCATTGTATTCCTTAATCATATATTGAATTCTCCTCCTTTGCCCATGATTTTTTCCACGTAAATTCTTTTTTGTTTTGTGTTTTTGTGATTGTTTATGAAAGTTACTAGTTCGAGCCTAAAACATCTAGGAGGGGTGAATAGGTGAACACTACGAGATTGAAATAACCCATTAAAAGTAATAAGTCACTTTTTTAATTGTTTCTAAATAATTAATCGAACAAATCAAATTATCCTACGTTGAACTACTACAGTTTGTAATGTGAAAGCAATAAATAACACAAGAATTGTTAAGGGAGAAATCCATCTAGGTTAAAACTCCGAAACCAAACCAATAACTTCCACTATAGCCAATGATAAACTCACGGTATGATCTAGTCTAGAAAATTCCACTAAACTCGCTGATCTACTTCCTATAATCTCCAAGATCAGCTGCAACGTGTTTAACTCACACCTATTCCCGATCTTCTGGAATTGTCTATCCCCTATGGATCACCAAGAATTCTTTGTTCTTGTACTCTTCCTGTGCTTCTGGTCAAACATCCCTCAATATTTAGTTACCTCTGAAATCTCTTGAGAAAGTACCTTCTTTTATGTATATAGAAAGTCGATGTTTTAGATTATATGAAGTTGATGTTTTTCCTAAATATGTGGTTGTATGAATTCAAGAATCAATGGATAAATCAAAGGCTTGAACGTGTTCTTGAATATATGAATGATGATATGGAAAAAGCTATAATGACAACCGCCACCCAATTTGCGTTAAGGCAAGGGTATATATAGTAAAAGGCATTTAGGTGTATGAGCTAATTAAAACTCTTAAAAAACTCGAACTAGAGTTTTGCATGTAACACCATTGCTTGAACGCCAGACTAGCAACAGTCGAGCGATGGTGTGTCACTCAAGCAAAAACTCGGCGACAGGTGGGCGACAAGATTTCTATTTTTCTGTTCAAGCATCATCATATAGGTGATAGGCTAGCGGAAATCAGGCTGCTCTTTCCTCTTTGTTCCAAACTCAAACCCTAGGTTACCTATTTCATTTATACAATATTTTAATTGAGTCCTAGACTTTATCAATTTTCATATTAGTCCTTTTGTCTAAAAAATTGTCAGTACAATTAAATCCTAACAAATTCCCCCTTGACATTTTATGTCAAAATTAAACAATACAAATCAAGGAAGTAGAATCAAACGAATCTATCCAAACTCAAACTGAATGTCAATTTTTTGCATTCCTTGTTAAACATGTTTTCCTGAAATCGACAATTCAAATAACAAATGTAAAAACACGTGATACAGGAAGTATAACAATTTAAACACATTATCATAAATATGCTATCCAGATTGAGAAGTAATAGCAATGTTAATCAAAACATCAACTGAAACATTAATATCACCAAACATCAAAAACTCAAAGAAACTATGCATTATGATATGGAATGCCATGATTGAAAAATACAATTATCTCTCCCCTTACAATCATCTTTTCCCCATAATGCAAACTCTCTAAAAAATGCAATCAAATGCAAATGCAAATGCAAATCTATCTCTCTCTCTCTCTCTCTCTCTCTCTCTCTCTCTCTCATTTTCTTACAAATAACAAAGGGAACTTTATCAAATAAAATTGAACATCAATACATAATAACTCAAAGATCTTGTTGATAGTATGCACAAGCATATTCAATAATCAGTATACTTTCTACATAATCAGTTATGTTAAAATGGAGTAAATTGTATAAGTAGCCTATATGTGTAAAGTGTTGCTAATCCTTTGTAAGCAAGACTCCAAACCTTAATTTTGTGAGAAATGACATGATATCCATAACTGTCAATAAGTTTATTCCTCTATATATGAAAGTCAAACAAAAAATAGCATATAGGGCACATAAAAGAAGCTCATTTTGCATGTATACTATTCCTTTCTCCCCCTGACTTTGAGCATATATATTTTTACACAATATCTATATTTTCAAGTTCATCATTTTTCTATTCAATTTTTACATCTTATGTGCAGGCTCTTCTTCATTAAATGACTAAGATGACCCATGTTGTGAGCTTTAGATCAGTTAACCCAAGTCAGCTGACCATATCACAAGATTATGAAAAACTCCTCAAGCTTAATTGTACAAGTCAAATAGGCTCCGAAGAAGAGCATAAGATATTGAGCTTTATCTCTCAAGGAAATATACTTGAACTTAGTTTTACTAAAATAAGATTAATTCATGTTCAAGGTCACTTTACCAACATGTGACTATCATTTCAAATCTCACACACACGGTTAAGTCCTACTCACAATATCATAGTGTGAGCAGTGCAAATGGTACATAAAAAAATCTATACTAAGTACTCCATAAAAATATAAACAAAGTAATGAAAAATACACTATAGCACATAAATTAAACTCATACTTGGTCACAACACGCACTTCCAAGTTTATCATCTATAATGTTGTAGTTAAAAAAAAAGCCCCTTTTTAAACATAAATGCACCAATCACATAAAAAAATTCAACATACAAAACACGAAAAATATGCATGTGGAAACGTAAACATGATAAAGATGTACATACATGAACCTACTACCTAAAAAAAAAACTACAAAAATGAGATGCATGTGATAATGAATGAATCACGAAGAATAAGTGCACGTGCAGCAGACATACCTAATTAGTTGGGTATACAAACGTTCTTACCTTTAAAAGCACCATGATTTATTTCAAAAAATTTCAGATCACTTTTCTTCATCCAAACTTGCCTAGTGGAAGATTTAATCCTAATCAACTATGTCATTAACTCGGTCAATTGACTTACCTGATTAGCTAGAAAGTCAATTCTGATATCAAAATCCTGACTTTTATTTCTATTGAAGTTCTGATTTCTATTTCTATTCAGGAATTTATGATACTTAGGCCTGACATGTCCTAACTCACCACAATTGAAACAATTGGGGACAAACCTAGGACTAAGGTTATGTGGTTGTTGATTTCTATTCCTAGGCTAATAGGTTCTACATTGTCTAGTAGGTCTCTGTCCTACGAGTTCCTTATTTGTGGGTTCAGGGTTAGGAACATATTTGGGTTGGTCAATGGTAGGGACAAAAATGGTTTTGGAAATACAAGCAGTATTGTGATCGTTCTCCTTATATCATAGACCTCTCTTATTACTAACAGGCATGTCCATTCATAAGATGTTATCAAGCTTTATTGAACCACTAGAGAATGCAAGGAGTTGGGTGTTGAAATTGTTAAGATCGCTCATAAGGATCTTAACCTTATTTTCTAAAGACTTATCCACAACGCTCAAGTTTCCTAGAGGACTTCTCAACATCACTCATAAGATTCTTAACATGAGTATCTAAAGATTCATTCACGGAGTTCAACTTTCTTAGGGGTAAGGTAGATTCTTGAAGGTCGGCTATTAGTGTTTATTTCTCTAACTTAAGATCTTTGACCTTCATACACAAAGCTTTATTAACAGTCGATATTCTAAGACTCTCCTCATATAACCTATCATAAGCCTCATGTATATCTTCCTTATCATCAGAATCCTCCTCAAATCGCTCACCACTATCTATATCCTCAACCTTCTCACTCTCTTTATCAGATTCACTCATAATCCTAGCAGTGAAAGCTAGATATTTCCTGTTCTCATCCGGAGTTGACTTCTCACTCTAATTATCTGAGTTAGACTCGTCATCAATGAAAGTAACATTCATTGCTTTATCCTATTTCTCCAAAACCTTAACACTTATGACATTTCACAGATTAAGATCTCTTTCTAGACTCATTAGAAGCACATGTGTCTCCATCTTGAAGCTTCTTCTTATTTCTAAATATTTTTCAAAAATTCTTAGAAAAATAAGTTATATCCTCTTCATTAGGTAACTCTGAATCAGAAGACTCATTACAGCTATCCCTAATAGTGTTCAAGACCAAAGATTTATCTTTTGTAGGTTTAGCTAAAGTTAATTCATAAGTTTGAAGAGATCCAACCAACTCTTACTTTCCTCTATAGCTGTAATTTTAGGCCTAAATCTCTCAGATAAGGATCTAAGAATTTTTTTTAACTATTTAGGCTCAAGAATTCTCTCACCTAGGTTGAAGCTAAAGTTAACTATGTTATTCAAGCTATCATAGAAGTCATCAAAGGTCTCATCATCCTTCATCATAATCTCTTCAAACCTAGTAGTTAACATCTGTAAGTTAAAGTTCTTAATAGCTTGAATTCCCTCATGCGTGGTCTATAAAATATTCTAAACCTCTTTGCAATCTCACACATAAACACTTACCTGAATTTTTCAGGGGATACTGCCATAAATAAAGCTTGTAGGGCTTTACTATTTCAATTGCACTTATCCAAATTAGATTTCGACCAATTAGCAATAGGAATGGGTTGATGACACCATTAACGGTGTTGGAAGGAGTGGTCCAACCATTTACTACTCTCAACCAAATATGCTCATCCATTGACTTAAGAAAAGCCCTCATTCTAACCTTCCTATTGGCTTAATTACTATTATCAAGATAAGGAAGAATGGATAATGACTGATTTATCTAGACTAATAGGGTCAATGATCAAATTTAAGCTCTAATACCACTTGAAAGTTACTAGTTCGACCCTAAAATTACCTAGAGGAAGCTAAATATGTGAATTCTGTGGAATTATAACAATCAATTAAAAGCAACAAGTCCCTTTTTAATTGTTTCTAAATGATCAATCAAACAAAATCAAATCATCCTACGTTGAACTGCCATAATTTGTAATTTGAAAGCAATAAATAACACAAGAATTGTTGATGGAGACACCCAACTGGGTAAAAATTTTCGAACCAATCTAGTAACATCTACTATAGACAACAACAAACTTATAGTACGATCCAATTTAGAAAATTTCACTAGACTAGCTGATCTATTTCTTTTAATCTCCAAAACTCGCTAAAATGTGTTTTACTCACACCTGTTCTCGATCTTATGAAATTGTCTATCCTCTATGGATCACCAAGAACTCTTTATTCGTGTGCTCTTCCTGTGCTTCTGGTCAAACCTCCTTCAATCTTCAGTAACCTCTGAAATCTCTTGAGAAAATACCATCATGTACGTGTATAGGAAGTGGGTGTTTTGGATTATATAAAGTTGATGTTTTTCCCAAATATGTGGTTATATGAATTCAAGAATCAATGGATAAATCAAAGAATTGAACTTGTTCTTGACTACATGAATGATGATATGGAGAAAGTATATAATGAACAATCACCACCCAATTCAAGTTCGGGCAGGGGTATATATTCTAGAAGGCATTTAGGTAGTATGGGCAGATTAAAACTCTTAAAATGCGAAATAAGGTTTTATGCTTAACACCGTCGCTCGATCCCCAGGCTAGCGATAGACAAGTGATCGGTGTGTCGCTCGAGCGAGAGCTTAGCGACGGACGGGTTACAGAGTTTCTGTTTTTCCCACTCGAGCATCATATGAACGATATGGTAAAGTAAATTCGATGGCTCTTTCCTCTTTGTTCCAAACTCGAACCCCAAGTTACATATTTCATCTATACAATATTGCAATTGACTCCTTGACTTTATTACTTTTCATATTTGTCCTTTTGTCTAAAAAATTAACAATATAATTAAATCTAACAATTTACTTTCATATTGCCATATTTTTCTCGTCTTTTTCATAACAAACTGGTATCAAAGCAAGATTTGATCAGCTCAGTTTGAGATTAGTTTTTGTGATGGAAACCATGAAATATGATTATCTGCTTTTGGCTCGTAGTAAAAGATTTTCGTTATAGCAGATAAATATGCAAACAGTGCTTGCTCAGATGAATTTGGATGATGCTTTGTTGGAATTTGACAAAATTCCTCAAATTGGAATTGGAAGATAAACAATGTAAGGATCGAAATGCCCTATCACATATTCATCTTTATCTTTCGAATAATATTTTCAGGATGTTTTAAAGGAAAAATCGTTGTTGCATTACAGTTGAAGTTTGAGCTATCGTGTATGACCAAAAGTCTAATCAGCAAATTGCATTTGAAGCAACGATTATATTCTCATCATATAAGGGAAGATACATCACTTGAAGATCACCTAGCTATTTTTAAAGAAATTGTCACTGATTTGGAGATTTTGGAGGTCAAGTATGATGTAGAAGATTTTCGTTGCCCATTTCATATATGTTTTTTAGAGACAGGATCTTATACAAACGTGATACTCTCAGGATTGAAGAAGTATATGATGCTCTATTTTTTAAGAGCAGATGTAGCATCTTGTTGGATCTGAAGCTCATGGAAAATGTTTTGTTATTCATGGTGGTGATATAAGGGCAAATTGAAGTCCAATTCCAAAGATAGAATTTGTAAGAAAAATGGTCACATTAAGAACGATTGTTATAAGTTGCATAATAGGGATAAATCAATTGTTGTATATCATAAGGGAAAATAATCAGAAAATCTAAGTGGAGCTAGTGTTATAGAAGATTGTTAGAGTGATGGAGATCTTTTGATTATTTTTGAAGGAGACTCTAAACCTATTGAGAGTTGAATTCTTGATACAGCTTGCACTTTTCATATACGTCCTAATTAGGATTTGTTTTCGACATATGAAACGGTTTCTAAAGGTGTTGTGGTAATGAGAAATAATACACCTTGTAGGATAGCTAATATTGAAAGGGTCAGAATTAATATATTTGATGGGACAATCAGAACACTTCACAATGTGAGAGATGTTCCAGATTTAAAGAGAAATCTTATCTCCTTTAGTACTCTCGATTTAGAGGGTATAAGTACCCTAGTGAATGTAGAGTCATGAAGGTTAGTAAAAGTGTCCGTGCTGTGATAAAGGGACATAGAAGGTCCCAGTTATATGTCTTGTAGGGTTGTACAAAATTTTTGAATATCAATTAGCAAAAGTTAGGCACTCGGGTGGAGTTTGAGTTTGGTACAATACTCTTGGAGTTTGGCTTAGGGTCTACATTGAAGAATACATCTCAATCAAGTTCAAAAGTCATTGATAATACCGCTTGACCACCATCACTAGGGTTACCACAATATTCAATTGCTAAAGATAAATCCCAAAGAAATGTTGGGCCTCCACAAAGATACGGAAAAGCTGATTTAGTTGTTTATGCTTTAAATGTGATTAAAGATATTTAATCTAATGAAGAACCTTCTACAAAAATAGTTAATTGTGTTGATTTTGTTACAATGTATGTTTCTGTCCAGTTTGGTAATTATTATTAAGTAAATTGTAATTTTGCTGTTTGTGCTGATAATTCGAACAACCTTGACACCCAGAGTAATCATGCTTTGCAATGCTTGAATTCAGTTGATATTCAATTATTATTTAATCGTCAATGCAAAAGGACACAAACAATTAATTTTCAGCCGGAATGGAGGAATCGTCCACAGAATTGGTGCTGGGTGGAAGATAGCATGTGAGAAAGGAGAGAGAGGAGGATAGGAGTTTTAACTATTGTAGCAAACCCACTTAATTTGGGCAATTGGGTCATAGCAAACCCACTTAGTTTTCATTCCTTTTATTTATTAGATCTTTAAGAACCTGAAGAATAGGAGTTTTAACTATTATAGCAAAGGTGAAAGGGAATCACAACAAATAGAAACATAGTACAATAGTCAGTTTAGACAAAACAACATTACTCCATGAAAAACTGCAGAATTTACAAGCACGAAACATTATATTTACTGTGTCATTCCAAAATCCCTTTTATTTCCTCGAACAATTTATTTAATGCTTTCACTAATTTGCATTCCAGTTTCACGTAAAAAATCAAAAGTCCACATTACATTCGTTTCCTTTTATCACACAGATGTAATCACATACACGAAGGAAGCAATCTAAATATGTCCATAAAGCCACTCATCAAGTCATTAAATCACGCAGGCAAAGCAAAGCTCTCTTGTACCCACTGTGGAGGATCCATCACCAGACAAGGATCAGACTTCTCAAAATCAGCAACCTAATATGAAAAGTAATCAAGTCAATGATATGGAATATGAGACCGAATAACAAACTAGAGTAGTGAAATAATCACCTTCTCGTTGCAGCTTGGGCAATAATGATATTTGTGCCATAGGCAATCCATTGAGGGGCATAGAAAGCAGACGCCAAGCATCATCGGCATCATACAACCAACAAAAGCCGCTAAACTTGGTTTATGTCTGTTGAACAAGCAAAGAAGAGAATTACTACAAAACATATATATCCTTGAAAACTTATATTACACTGGAAACATAAAATGGTGAGTTGTAAAAGCTTAAATTTTTTATGCACAATATCTAAATTTTTATCAGTACAAACCCTACATCATCTGGCAGTTAAGGTAAGATGCACTTTGATATTTTACCACAGATGTTCAATAAAAACACTGTGCATTTAATTGACAATGTATTTTAATTACTAATCTATAACAGTTTATGTCTACTTTCCACGAGAAGGAAATTGTTGATGACTTGAGGAGAATTCAATGTTCTAAGCAGAAAAAACATATGTAGTAAACATTGAATGTCCTAAGCAGAAACAGTGTAGGGATGTTCTTAGATTCCTTAAATAGTATTAACTTTGTGGATCCGATTAACAGTGAAGAAATGCCATATCAAAAGTTCTTTAAAACAAAGTTGCAAAATTATCTAATTTTTGTGCTTTATAAAAACAAAATTTCCTGATATCATCATAAATTTCAAGCTATAATATCATCAACACTGCAGCTTGGCCGTTTATGAGGAAATCTGGTACCTTGTTTCCACGCAATTTGACTCGCAAATATTGGAAGTTCTGAATAAAAAGAACAGCCTTGCAAAGAACACAGACAACTCAGTTTCTTTATAGAACATCAGTCTAGTTTACATATATGATAACAAGTGTGGACAACAAAGTGATGAAATCAGTACACCGACTAAAAAAATTCATAGTACAGCATTCCCTCTTGTAATTCTCAGCTGAAAACAAATCCACTCTCTATTAGAAGCAAAATTATGCAACTATAGCTCCTTCATGGCACATTATATTTCGAAAGATGCTACATGTACATCACATTGTACATAAGGGTGTCCATAATGGACACCCGGCGCCTCGGCCAATGCCAAGCACGGGCCCACAGGCGCCTCAGCCAATGCCGAGGTGCCGGGTGTCCATTATGGATGGACACCCTTATGTACAATGTAATATACAAGAAGATTAATCCTTTTATTTCTCAATCCTTTCTCTAGTCAATGGAAACTACAATCAACAATATTACAAATTCTAATAACCATATATTTTACACCAGTGCTTCACAATTTTACACTAGTCACGCTTCATTAAAACTTGTCACTCCTTCACAGTTTGACACCGTTAAAGACAATCGCGCCAAATGTATTTGCACTGGAAAACAGAACTGTACAATTCACAAAATTGAAAACCTTATTCTTAAATATTTGAAGCCCCAATAGACAGAGTTCAAATACTTTATACGGATATACCAATAACAGAGAAGTCGGGAAAAGGGAATTGAACAGCTGAAAAACTTACTTGACAGAGGTGATTCCAGTACTACCACAGTGAACACAATTAAAAGGCGCCGGCGTATCTCGGTAAATTGTCTGCTGAAGAGGAATTCCTTTTGGGTCCCCAACAACGGCGTTTGGGGGGACTGCACCGGATTGATAAGGGTTTTCACCAACGTAATACTGTTGAGGCATCGGCGCTTGGTACGCCGCGTTATAGGGGATCCCGATCGCAGGCTCCTCGATCTTCGACGACTTCTCCATAACAACAACAATTCGATTTTTCAGAGAAGGGTTTTTCAGATGAATTAGGAATTTAGGTTGAATGAAAATCTGGGAATTCTTTTCCTTTAAGATGATACTTTCCTCTTTTTCCTTTTTCTCTTTCTTTTTCATTTTTTTTTTTAAGAATCAATTTATTCTAGTACTTTCCGCGGAAACGAAAATTCTTTTGATATTGCAATTTGGTTGAAATTCAAACGCATTAATCAAAATCATCTAGAAATTCAATGTAGAATAATGCACTAAGAAATAATGACTTTTGACTTTTGTTTCAAAAAATATATTTCAAGGATTTTTCTAGGAGCGGGCGCGGCATGATTCGATCCGAATCCGAGAAGAACCAAACTAAGTCGAGTACCAATGAGAATTTTAGAAATGGAACCATTAGTTCCGAATCTAGTTATGGAACCGAACCGGAATCGAACTAGTAAGTTCCAATTCGGTTCGATCTGATTCGAACCAGTTCTTTACGTTGAAATTATGTAAACAGTGTTCACTAACCAAAAATTCGAAAGATGTTGCTGGCTATTTAAATGAGATCACTTAAGTGGTTTACGCCACATATTTATCAACATTAATATCAAAAAAATAGTTCTACACATCATTAATAGAATTTTGACTATTAAACAAACGTGTTATTAATCAAGAACTCCAATTAACTCTACTTTGAAGTTGCAAATTCTCACTAAAATTGCTTTCAAATTGCAAATTTCCAAGTGAACAATGTAACTTGAAGTCTAAATTCAAAGCAATTAGTTAACAATTAAATGTCTAAATCTCATATTATAATAAAATTAACAATCTGCCATAACAAAATTAAACTTAAGTTCTCTTCAATGTCTTCTCAAAGTATCTGCACCAATCCTTCTATAGAGTCAGTCCACCCCTTGCGTTGATTCTACAATACAAAAGTTAAAGTTCAAATGTTGAACAAAAAATTTACATGTATGAAATTACATATAAAATATAATTTTGACTATATTTACAATTAGATCATTAGTCAAGTTCCACAATCCATTGAATTTGAATCATTCTTTTTGTGGGTACGTTTCCCAACAAGCTCTACATTACATTGAAAATTACAAAATCTTAATTAAAAGAAGCATAAACAAAAATAAATATACAATATAATAAGCTAGAAAAAAATATATTCTAATTACCAGTTTCCAATTGGACCAATTCTTCATGAAACTTTGTCTCTTCAATACTCGCTCCATATAATCGGTCTCCCAGAAGTGTAGAACGTAGCTAGTTTTGTGTACAAATTAAAGCTTCAACTACTTTAGGTGTTAAAGAACTCCTAAATGAATCAAGAACCCACACCCCAGTACTCAACTCTAACTCCGAAGCAACCGTAGAAACTGGGATTGCAAGGACATCCCTTGCAATCTCAGACAAAATTGCATATCTTGGACAATTTAACTTCCGCCAAGTCAAAATATCAAATCTGTGATTAGTAGAGTCTTCAATGGGTTCCATTAGGTATCTCTGAATCTCGTCTTTTCCTAGCAAATCATTATTGTTACTTTTTAATTTTTTTACCCAAAATCAAAATTATTGGACTCATCCCAATCATCATATGCAGAAACCTACATTAAAATGTCATTAAAATCACAATTACCACCACATTCGTCATTGGATGCACTATTCCATCCCTTATACTGATTATACAACTCATATAATAAACTCTTGATTTCATCTTTTGTTGTTTCAACCAAGTTATTATCATACAAGCGACCAACAAACTCCAACTTGTATCGAGGATCGAGCACAATAGCTATTATCAATATTTTGTTCATTTTCTCGACACTACTCCAATACTTATCAAATTTACTCTTCATGTTTTTTTGCCATATCACTTAATAAAGGATGTTGCCTATCACTCAACGATTTCAATAATTGTTGAATATTACAAATTTCTTTAAGATATAAGTTCGAGGTGACTCTCAAAGATGCACTAAACTTTAAAGTAATTTCATAAAGGTTTTCAAAAACTTAACACACTTCCGACCTTTTTCCCAATCATCGCTTGTAGGTGGACCTTCTCTTTCCTTCCCATTCTCACGCTCATCAAAATATTGCAATAAAAACCATCTTCCTCTGCCATACAATCAAATGCTTTCTCAAACTTAAGTGCACTATCCAACATCAAGTATGTTGCATTCCATCTAGTAGGTACATCTAACATAGCAAATTTTTTGCATTCAATTTTCTCCCTTTCTACACAAATCTTGGATTTTGCTAATCTCGAAGGTGATGATCAAAAATACTTCACAACATTTCTAATACTTGCTATTGCCATGTGAAACTTTTTCAACCCATCATTTACAATTAAATTCACTATATGTGCACAACACCTTGTATGCATAAGCGAATCACCCAAAACCATCTCATCAACCTTCCAATTCTTTAATACCATTTTTCATACAGATAATAGCCCCATCATTTGCACTTGCATTATCAATAGTAATTGTGGACACATGTTCTATTCCCCAATCAAGCAAACATGTTTCAATAAGTTCTCCAATTGTTTTCCCTCTATGGTTTAGTACCACCGAAAAATTCAATATCCTCTTATGCAACACCCATTTTTTGTCAATATAGTGATAAATTATCATAGATCCATAAATTGTAATTGAAAAGCCAGCAAGCGAATCAATGCCTCAAGCAAAACATCAATCATGTAATAAAATTGAAAAATAAAATAATAGCTCCGCACATTTAATCCAGTAATTGGAGACCCAAAAACAAATAACTCTAATTCTGACCAATAAGAACTTTTAAAAAAATGTAAAGAACAAACTGTAAAAATTGCAAATCTAGCGGGAATGAGTTATTATGCAAAAAATAAAAAGTTACCTTATTATCTTCAATAATTTTGACGACCAGCTGACTTTAAAGAAACAATAAAATTGATTTTTCCTAAAGATTGAAGAGCAGTGGAATATTTTCTTGGGTTTGCATCTTGGTATAAAATTCTATAGTATTCATGATAAAATTATTTAAGTATCGATTTCAATTACCCATGGATTGAGAGGGAAAGAATGAAGAGAAAAGGAAACTGGAATAGTGAAAAGGTTATAGGAAATGTGATCTTGGTTAAAAAATCATAAAATATTGATTTTAAATATTTTACCAAAAAAAAATGAAAATGAAAGGGAAAAAATTATTAGAACCGAATTATCATTTGGTTCTTAGAAAGGCACTGAGAACCGGACCAGAATCGACCGGTTCTCGATGATGTGTCCCAAAACTGAATTGCTCTTTAGAGGAACTGGACCGGAATCGGCCGGTTCTAGTCGGTTCCCGAAAAAAATGCCACCTCTAGATTTTTCATGTACAGTGTTGAGGGCTAATTCCTTTGGATTTTGTCTGCACAGTGTTGAGAGCCCAATTTAAGAATTAGAATTTCAATTAAGGCTATTCTACCTACTTAAGTAGTCTTCCTATGTAACATTTCACATGATAATTTGTGATTTGATGTATTAATGTGGTAATTTTTTCTTACCTCATATATTAAATCATTAACCTTCATATGTATATCACGTAAGGTGACTGCGACAGTAAGTGACTGTAAATAATATTATTCTACTTTAAAAATATAAGATGGAGATAAATGCTATAGGGCTTATCTTATTTAAGATGTTAAAGTTGAAACAAAATTAATAAAGTGTACATTGATGCGTCATATTTCAAAAGGTAACAAAAATTCAAGAAAATTTGACACGTACAAGGTCAAAAGGTAAGTAAAAAACATTAACCCCTGATTGATTTAGATAAAAATAATATTTTACTAAATTTAGATAAAAGTTAATAAAATTTCTGATTGAAAAGTTGATAAAAGTTGTAGATCTTACGAAATATATGATTGAAAACGAGTTTTCGGAAAAATAAATTTTAGAAAATGCAAGTCTGTACATGAGCGAAGTTTGAAAATATGAATTGTATACGCCTAATCATGTGCGTAATTTGAATTATTAGAATAGAAAAACTAGGGAAGATTCTCCAGTGCAATTTCAAGGAGGAAAAGTCAGAAATTTGGGACAATAATGTGGAAGAAACAACTGCTAGAGCCATGCTAGAGTTGAAGCCACTACAAGTGTTGCCTTGGTGCGTATAACTAAATCCCTCGTGCGATGTGTGAGGAATATATGTCTATATGTATATGTTTATAGCTTTCACATTATCTTATTATATGCACTAAATACTTTCTCTTACAATATTAGTGCAATTCTTGGACCTTTTTAGAAAATTAAATTTAAATTAATGAGTAAAGGTCAAAAAAGGGGGATTTATATAGTCGATTGCCACCTATTAAAGATCCACATGCCAACAACAGACTTCTAACGCTCCATTTGTTAGGTGAAGGACCAACTTATAGAAGTAATGTTATTTAACATTATTGGGGTGCGTTTGATTGCTAGTATGAAACTTATATGGAAATAAAATAAATTTTAAGCAATTCAATTATTCAGCACTTATTTGATTGATTAAGTTTTCAACTTACAAAATATTATACTTGTTCATTTTTTATTGGTGAGTAGATAATAGAGAAGAGATGAATAAGAGAGAAAAAAAAGAGAGTAGATTTTCTAGAAAATAAAATTCTACTCCTCTTCAAGAAAATATTTTCCTTAATTTTGAAGAAAATATGGTCACCTAACAATAAGTAGAAAAATATTTTTCATGGAAAAAATGTCAATCAAATAGCACAAAAGTAAAAATTAGATGAAAAATATTGACAATCAAACACACCCTTAAAGCATTTTCAAGAGAGACTATAAAGATAAGATACTCTCTATTTTAAAGAGTAGAAATTTAAAATCACATTTCAAGAGACTTTTTATATTAACATTTTAATTTAGAAAATGGGGAGAGCCAAATTAATTCTCTATAATTAAATTTATTCAATGTGTTTCAATTTTCAATGTTGAAAAATAATAAAATATTATAAAGAAAAGCAAGTTAAAATAAAAAATAGATAAAAATAATAAATATTTTTTGGGAATATTATAATTTAGTTTTAAATATAAAAAGTTTGTTGGAGTACTTTAAAATTTTAACTCTCTAAATTTATATATGATTTCTAAATGATAGAATATACTCTTTTAAAATAGATAATCTCTTAAATATGCTCTTAATGTTAACACATGTTTAAGTAGCAATAGTGATATTAAATTAAAAATTCGATTAAATACAAGAAATCATGAATCATTTATGACTTTATGATATGTTAACACCTAAAGTGTTCAACACCACTAATGCCAACAACAATTTTTTAATGACTCAAATATCCGAACTTCGCCCAACTAATCCCAAAAAATGGCAGCCTTTCCCCCGATTTGCCACCCGGGTAATGCTAAACAATACAACATTATTCCTACATATGGTGGTGCAGGCACCTGGGTCATGAGTGGCCATTGATCCCACGAAATTTTAGAATTTCTTTTTGTTTTTTCCTCAAAGTTAAATTTTTTTTTTTCATGTTCCATATTTGTACAAATTTGCAGTTCATTGGTAATTTATCTCCAATATCTTAGATTTATCAATTTCATCTAATTCTAACGCATGTCACTGTCAAAGCCCGCCCTAAGTTTTTGGAAACCCTAGACAAATAATTATAAAGAAAAAGCTCCATGCATAGGCCTTTTTGCACAGGCCTGTACATGGGCTCTCAAATGGCACATGGGGTCCACCCCCATGTGTGTGCACCTGTACAAGCTATGGGCAAAAGAGCCTGTGCAAGTAGCATTTCCTTAATTATAATGAGGCCTTTAAAAAAAAAAATTACTAGCATAAAAGGGTAGATAAAAATTATAATGAAAATTTAAAGACATAATTGCTATATAGGCCATAAATTATGAACCAAGGGATCAATTTTTTATTATTTATCTTTTACTCCTAGAACTTTTTCTCTCTTTCTTCATTTGGCGGTATTTCTTTCAATCGTGCTTCTCAAACAAGGAAATTTGATAGGAAATGGTGACAGACAACACTTGGCATTTATTCATTAGAAGATGAAAAATTTAAAAGTAAAAAATAGGTTAATCACAGTTCGCTACGTTAGCTCTATCAATATTTCCCTATTCGAATAGCTTAATTCATTTCCTTTACCTTTCTCTCCACAATCTTTTGCTCTATTAGTAAGTTTCACTCTCTATTTCCTTCCCTACCAAGTAAAATTCCATTTTCATTTTCATTTTCATTTCCACCCTTTTTATTTAATTGATTATCTCAGTCTAATTATTTTTGCTACTATAATGAGGGAAAATGATTAAATGATATTCCATTTGGAATTGACGAATGAAGCTTAGAAAAATTAGTTGTGAGGTATTAATTTTCCACTTTTGGAGAAGCATCATAGGAGTTCGTCAACATGACCATATATTATTGGCTGTTTTAAGATCTGTATGAAATTTAGAATTTCTGCTTTGAAAGTGGTGAAGAAAATGCTTTTTCTTTTTCACCTCCATTTTTTTTACTTTGCTTTTGTTGTAATTTTTTTGTGTTAATACATTTATTATTGTTTTTTCATTTTGTCTTGGGTCATTGATTGCTCCATCTAACACCATGAGAGTTTATTATTATTATTAATTTTTTTTTTTGAGGCCCCCTTTAAGATTGGAGGCCCAGGGCCATTGACTTAGTGACTTTGTACCAGGGCCGAGTCTGTCACTGCTCAGTTAATCATCATTGTTCACTAGAACATCTCTGTTCTCATCTCAAGTCTCAACCCACAAATTCTGTAGATATTAAGCTTATTTTGTTTCAAAAAAGAATTTTGCAATTTTATTCCCTCCCCTCCCCCCGCCCCCCAACTGAAAAAATCTAATCTTGATAAGACCTACTTACCGTTAAGGATATAATCCCTTATCGAATAAATATCAAACAATTAAATAATATAAAAAAGTTTGCACTACTCCTTTGAACAAGTTCACTTTTTAAGTTTTAACTTAAAATCCAAATAGCATCTCCAATGTTGTTGTGGATTGTTGAAAAAAAAAAAAAGTTCATATTTTAAAACTTATTCGGACTTCTGAACTTGATGAATTATGATTAATTGAGGGAATCAAACAAGTTCTTTTTCTAGACTAAAATACATAAAAAAAAATATTTATATAGATACGGGAATATATAAATTAGATTACAGTTTTTAAGTGTATAAATATCTTGATATTCACTTGTAGAATTAATAAATATTGAAATAGAAAATATCTTTTAAGTTTCAACATCACAAGATAACAAATAATACTATATTAACTCCTATATAATAAATTTTAAAATTTATCTCAATAAAATATAACAAGAATACTAATGAATATGATAATAAACTATAAATAACAATAGTTGTAGCATAATTATGAATATAATTATGTAAGCATATTTATATATAAGTTATAATTTTAATTTTAAATTAAATATTAATAAAACAAAAAATTGAATATTGGCAACGAATAAGGTCAAGCTGTTACATGAGCAATTTTCACGAGCCGACCCGTGTGGCTCGTTAAGGGCTAGCCCAAGCTCAAGCCAAGTCTCCAAATTTGGGCTTGGCCTAAGTTAAGTCAGCTCGAACTTTTTTTCAAATAGAGTTGTGGGCTGCTCGAGCCGATGGGGTCATTTGCCATCCCTAATTGAAGATCATACAGATTGCATGAAGTCAATGTGAAGCATAAATAGAGTAACCGAAGAAAATTGACAAGTTTCGAGAGTGAAATGCAACATTTAAAAGTTTGAGTACTTAACTGATAAATTTTGAAACTTACATCAGATCAATTACAGATAATTGTGAAATGAGGACTAAATTGTAGAGATTTAAAAATGAATGACCCATGGTGCAAGTATGAAAGAAATCAAGGATCAAGTTAAAAAAGAAGCGAAGTTTTGTAGCGAAAGCTTATAGAAAATAAACAAAATAGTGAAACTCAAACTTTTTAATTCACACACGAGTGCCAAGAAATAGAGAAAATTGAAAAAAAAAATTATCAAAATTTTTATTATAATCAAGTTCAATTAACTGTCACTAAGGCTTGCAACCCGTATTTAAAGCAATAACTAAAATTTGGATAATTACTAAATTCTTAATAATGATTAACTTTAATTATGGAAATTAAAGATAATGATGAAAATTAAAATCCCTAATATTTAGAATTAATCCGCAATAAATGGAATAAATTTGAAATTATTAAATAAAACAAAATTACCTAAAAAATCGAAAAATGTATTTTTAAGTACTAAATGATGACATTTGGCTGAAAGAGGGTGAACATTTGAGTTTTACTTATTGGACAGCTTCTAAAGTCACGTGCTTTATCCATTGATTGAGTTTCATAATCGCTTCCTAACAAAATAACTAGTTAGTTAGGTTAGTTAAATGATTTATTACCAACTGTAAATCATCAATCTCTAGTTAATTTTGTAACTCAATTAGAGTTAGTGGTAATTGAAACTAATTGGATACTTAGTTTTAGTGAGATCGATACTTGGACTCATGTTCACTGAATTACTTGTCACGATGCCATCCACTTGAAGGATTTTAGCTTAAATTGTACCACATCTCTAAAGTGGGCATTTTTAAAAAATTTCTTTTTAATACACGACAAGATGGACGATGTCAAGATGATGTGGCATGAAGTCAAGTAGACAATGAAAACGTGTCTTTCTCTACAATCTTTAGAAGTTTGGCCTCACCACAACTTATTAATCGGAGACAAAAATTAAAAAATAAAAATTGACAAAAGACAAGAGGTATGCCATTTAGAACAACTAGTATTACGACACCATGCCAGATAAAATCGAGTGACAGTAAATAAGAGATACAAATGACTCATCTAATTCTACATTTAATTGAACATACCACTTAGTGTCACATAGACTGATGTTGTATCAGTCCAGTAGTGTTAAATATCATTATTCGAATTTTTTTTTTTTCTCTTCTAATCGAGAGAGAGGGAGTATCATTTATATCCAGCTAGACAAAAGAATCGGACCATAGAAAAACCACTTGAGAACCAATTTTGAACTTCGAATGAACTGAAAATAAGATTTTGATTATGAGAATAATGAATAGGTAGCTACGCTACACTACACAACACATTGAGGCAGGCAGAAAAAGAGAGAAAGTTGGTAGTTGTCAGGATAGACAGGGAAAAGAGTTCAGATTAGATTCCATATTCGAAAAATACCAATTACATGTGTCGGACCTTTGTAACACTGACCCAAATATCCAACCTACGGTTCCCATTCCCTTCTCGTGAATATATTCTCTATTCTGCACCACCAATACCAATACTTTCTCTTTTAAACAAAAGCACCGTTTTGGTCCCAATTTTTAATTTTTTTAAAAAAATTCATTTTCAAACACGAACATGTATTTATTAACTTTTTAATCTCAATTTTCGTTACCTTATATCAAAATCTATTTAAATTTTGATTTTTAGTTGAACCAAGTAGGGGCTTTAAAATTCTTTCAATTAATTGCCCTCGATGTTCATCTCTAGCCTGCACAACCTCTTTCCATTTCAAGAAGGAACGTGCTATATGTAACTAGGCACGCGTTGACAAGCCCGGTTAAACGCCCCTCACAGCAGGAGGGCCCACACATTTTTTTATTCGGAATGGACCCCCCTTTTTGTGAGGGACGTATCAATGCCCTTGTACAAATAGCAAAATCATTTCGAGAAATTTCACATTCTGAATTGTTTTATAATATTTCAATATTTAAGCCTTCGTTTGATAGCAATTCTTCAATCCAGAAAATCAATTTGTTGATCGTTACTTCATGATTTCAGTCATTCTTCACTCACAGGTAGGATTCACTTTTCTCTCCAACAGTCAAAAAATCAATTTTATAATCACTACTGAACAGACCTTAATAAATAAAATAAAATATAAATATTTTATTTGAAAAATTAAATTAGGTGCATAAATAAGTTATTTTTTTGTTAGTTTACTCCACTTGGTTTGTGTTTCAGAAAAAGCAGGTGGTGTTGAAGAAAACCCCGGCATTCTTTTCGTTTTTACCGTTTCTCACCAACATAATTATGTTATCAGATCTCAAATCTACCCTCCCAAATTCCAATTCATTCTCCTAATTTTCCTCAGAAATTTTAATTTAAAAAACAGATTAGAATGTCTGGAGTCACGTGACTCACATGCGCGTGACCTGGGTCATCGTTGAAAGATTCTCACGCGCGATAAAAACTCATCTTGACCCAAAAATCCCACCTTTCTTATTCCATTCTTACCCTACTTTTTTTATCTTAAACTCTCTCTATCTCCATTTTTGAATGCATATAATTTAAGTAAGTTAATTTAAGTTAGTGGATGTAGAAATGGCAGCTCCAAATATGGCTGCAATAACTGCATCCTTAGAGAAATCTCTTCAAAACTGTTCTCTAAGCCACCAAGAAAGCAGCACCCCTGGCGGCGGCGGCGGGGTGGTTGATGGAGCGGGGCTTGGCCACTCAGCCACTTCAACTTCACCGGAAAATCATCATTTGGATGCCGCTTTAGAACTCAATTCCCAAATCACACTCCCTTTCCATTGGGAACAATGCCTAGATTTGAAGGTAAACCAGTATAGACACTTTCACCCAGATCTTTGCTCTTTGTTCATTAATCTCCACATCTAGCAAACGATGGCTTCCACTGGCCAAACCCTAAAAAGGGCATCAACTGTTCTTCTATTTACCTTTTCCATTTTCTTCAAAAAAAGCAATGGAAACGGAAAACCCTTAAAAATTTTAGCCTTTTAGGGTACTTTTATTGCAATTTTGATTGATTTTTTGGGTTTCTTTTCGTTCTTTATGTTTCTTGATTCTATGCATTACAGACTGGTGAAATATACTACATAAATTGGAGAACGGGAATGAGAGTGACCGAGGATCCGAGGACCACCGTCGAGTGCCATGGGGATTTATACTCTGAAGACGATTGCAGCTCGTATGACAGTGAGGAATCATCATCCGAGCCTTCACATTCATCAAAACGGAATCATAATCAAGATTATAATGATCATCAAAGCAATGAACAAGAGAATCTGAATGTGCTTGTCGTGGCTGGGTGCAAACGGTGTTTAATGTACCACATGGTTCCTAAACAGCTCCAAGATTGCCCCAAATGTTGCGGTCAACTTATCTACTTCGATCGATCCGAAAATGGCTCTCCATAAATCATTTTTAATTATCCTTCCTTTTCTGACATGTTTGATAACATGGATTAGACATTACTCGATAGTTTGTTCATCGAACTATCGAGTGGAGTCTAATATTGTACACGAACATGCTTTTATGTTTGCGCTTTTCTCTTATTTTTTTTGAATGGAGTGTTAAGAATGTGGATTTGGATGTAGAACCAGACCAAAGGGCTACTATTCTTATTGCTAAATTTAAGATTATGTTAAGATTTTGTGGTGTCTCGATATTTTTCACTTGTTTTTAATTTCTGTAAAAGAGGCATAGGTGTAAGTGTCAACCACTTCAAGAATGATATGTGTAATGATTGGAAAGTGTTGTTTTCATTCATTCAGTTACAAATTAAGATTGGAATGTTAAGATCAAAGAATGATCAAGCTTCCCATAATGCCAAATATAATTTGGATTTTTATGAATTTCCTCATTTCATAGCACAAAAAGGCAACATTATCATCTCTCAAGTCGTCATGTGTTTCAAATAGTACCTAGTCGAGAAGACTAATCAGACCTCAACACTCAAGTTATAGCCACGATCAAGAGGATATCGTCATCTATGGCATGGCAAAGTCGAGAAGCTCACTAGCCCAACTTCACACACAATTCACAACCTAACTATAATATAATCATTCATAGAAAATAAACTCCTTTGTCACAAAAAGTTGTCAAAATTTCAACTTACAAATCTTTCTCATACCTAAAAGCTAGATTCTCAATCACCTACAAATTATAGTACCAAATATTCATTTCTCACTACTAAACATGACATTAAGGTACAAGGCTAAGCATATATAGCACTAAAATTTAAACACAAATGTTCTTGTAACAAAACAAAGTTTTATTTATTGTGTAGTAAAAAAATTACTTATTTTTCTCCAAAAGAAGTTGGCCTTCTGTTTTCCATTTTGTTTTTTCTGTCTATAATGGCTATCTGGAGAGTTAAAGGCATGGCCATTCTTCCTAAAAGATTCGTTTTTCAGGGTAAGTACATGTATAGAGGGAATCAGAATATTGGTCCACACAAGAGTTGTAAAGAAAGGTGGGGGAAACCTTGCTCTAGTCCAGACTTATATTGAGATAGAGATAGAGATAGAGATAGATGAAGGTAAGGTGGAGCGGGGTGGGTGATATAGACCACTCTATACTATCCTTGTTGTGTTCGTTGTCTCCTCCAAGAATAGATATATAGAGAAAGGTCGATATCAAAGTTCATGCCTTAATCTTTATATATCTATATGTTGGAGCCGAAAACGAGTTAACAAAAACACTTAGACGTATTTATGTGCGATAAATTAGAACTGTCTGTCTTTAAGATCAATCCTATATGGGATTCTTGTAATAATTATTGACGTGTTTTACAATTATTTTTCAAGATTTATGTTCACAAGTTTTGTTAGTCAAAGATAAAAGGATGTGATAGTTGAAGGGAAACAATAAAGGGTCCAAAAGTTATGTGTAAAGCTTTAACCAAATCGTCGGTCCAATTGTTCTCAGTACTAATATCTCTCTGTGCGTTGTTTCTTTTTCCATGCTTTTGTTTCCATCTTAGCAATTCGAATCTTTGTAAACAGTACCGAACACACTGTCCCGACAACCCTTTTACTCTAAAATATATTATTTAATGTGTGAAAATAAACATACCAAATTCATAATTGAGCCCGGGTTGAATTAGCTAAATATCAAATTTTTAGTAAATTTTTATGAAAGTTGATGAAACGTATGATTGAGTAGTTGATAAATGTTATCGATACGATTAAAAATGAGTTCTGCAAAATAGAAGCCAAAAGGCGATTAAGATGATAAAAACTATAGATTTTTTACGTGTGTACGTGCCATAAGCTCATGTCAAAAATGTAAAAATTGCATAACAGACCAAGTGATTCAGCAATGAAGTTAATTCTCGTAGGATGCACTACTAGTCGGATGCAAACATTGTATTATAAATGACGGGATATCGAGATATGATAAATTATTAACTCTAATAGATGTCTACAACTCCACAATTGTAAGAGGAAGACTCCTCAATTGATGAAGACAAAATGGATAGATGAAGATGCACTACAACTCGCTTAGGACATCTCCAAGAGTACACCAATTTGGTGTAAAAATCTACTTCAAGGGTACACTAAATTACCATACCAATTTGGTCTAATGAAGTTTTTCATTATTTTCGTTTTGCCTTTCATCATATATTACAACGAATTGTAATTCCCTCTCTATCTTTTATCTATCCTTTTAGTATTTAATGATTTGAATATATTTTATTATAAATATTATTTTTAATAACATTTATTTGTAAATTTTAATCAAATAATAAGTAATGAATACATTAAGTTAAAAGTGCTCATTAAAACTCAAAAGTTACAAATTTGATAATTATAAAAATCCAGATGTTGAGATGGTTGAAGATGAAAATACTCGATTTCAATAAGTTTTTGCTTGGCATAGACAAGTCAAGGATTAAGATGTGCATATTTTACTTCAAAATGCATTAATTGATTATTTATGGAATGAATATACTAACTTTTTTTCTGCACGTAGCTTAATTTCTTTAGTTGTGGTATTCAATTATATGCTTTTTCTTAAATTATTAATAAGTACAATATTTTTGTTCGTTAAATGTAACTTTTAATTTATTAATTTTAGTAAAAATATAGTTTATAATTAAATAATTTATGAAAGAAATTAATTGCTGCTTAATATATAATATGAAAATAAAGAAAATATTATTCATTTGGTGTAACAATCGAAGATGTAACCTCAAATTGGTGTGAAAATTGCAACTATTTGTTTCCCCAAATTGGTGCAAACTATATGAGATGGACTCTTATTATTCTTATTCTCCTTATTATTTATTATAAATTTTATTTATTAGTCATTAGCGGGTGTATTCTAATAATTTTTATGAGTTCAAGATTTGGGTGTAATTTCAATTTAAGTTGCAATAAAATTTTAGTGTATAAGAGCAGCAGCGAGAACCAAGCCCTTTTTTATCGGCTTTGTTAAAAAATATATATAATAATAATAATAATAATAATAATAATAATAATAATAATAATAATATTCGTCTCTTATTTCTCGCTTCCACTCTCCCACCTAACACTTCCATCTAATCAACCTTAATCCATATATAGGCCACTATACCTTGGACAAGAGTCAGAAAATATCCGGCAGTATGGGTTGGACTTAGGGCCCAAGCCTAAATGTTTTTATAAATTAAGGGAAGGGTTCCTTAGCTATTAAAAATATTTTAATTGGAAAATGTTAGAAATTCAAAATTACATAGGTTTCGCTTAATATTTTTAACAGATTTACTGAATTATTAGGGTGTGTAACATACATAAATTACTCACTTTGTTTATTTTAAAACTATAATCCCACAAATTACTTCGATTTTAACTTTCAAATCCATAGTGTCAAACGATAATTGTTGAATTTACATACTGGGGTGTCAAGATGGATAGACATTCAAATTATAATCACATTTAAAAATGATATCACAAATTATTGTTGAATTTTGAATTCAGAATAGCAAGTTCATAATTGTTGAAGTTTTCCGAAATCGATCATCGTTGAAACACATTCATACCACGATTCCTATAGTCACATTCAGATATTGCATACATAATACCGTTGAAGACATTTTGAGTCAACAAGCCAAATTTTTGTTAGCATTGACGTGTCGTGCATAATTTAAAAAATAAAAAAATAAAGACTTGACATAAAGTTGACAAGAAGACAATCAGTGTGTGGTTTTCCCAAAAACGAATGGACAAATGTCAAAAACAAGACAAAATGGGAAAAATGTGATAAACTAAACTGTCGAATTGAGATGGAGATCAATGGTTCTTAATTGTTAGAATTAATTCAGATTACTTTTTCTCTCTATACTTTTCCTTCCCTTCTCTTTTTTCATGGTGACAGTATTCTTTGTGCTGTAGTTGTGAGATATTTTCTCTCTTATGTGAGGTTTTTCTTTTCTTTCTTTATGTATGAGTGGGTTAATGAAACTCTTGATGATAACTCGTCATTATCATAGATGATAGATGTCGTGCTTTCAATTTCATCATTTTCGAACTAAAATCACATCCAAATAACCACTATTTTGAAACCCTAATCAATAATTATTTCAATTCGGGTAAATATATTTACACTATTGTAAATAATATGATTATTAGAATGACAGTTATAGTCATGTAGTCATAATTTTTGTTACCATTGTATCCTTACTTTTTTCCTATAAATATAAAGTTTTGGTTCTAAATATAATACACATAAGTCTATTGACTTCTCTAGCTTCTTCTCTTTTACTATTTTTTTATAATACGTTATCAGCAAAAAGTTCTAATCAATTGAGTTAGCATAATTTATTTATCTTTCTTGCTTTCAAATCTTTAACCAGTTGAGTTAGAATTTTTTTTTCCTTCAATCGAAGAAAGACAAAAAATTCGAGCCAATTGAATTTAAAAGCAATTATTTTAACCTGCTCAAAGAAAATGTTATAATTATATTAACTTTAAATTGTACAACAAAGAAGTATAGTTATTTGATTTGATTATATTGATTTGACTTTATGATAAATAAATATTTACATGAACGTAATTTATTTCGTTCAATATTCCAGTAATATTTTATATTATTCTTGAAATGAAATAATATGAATCAATATTCCAGTAAAATATTTTAGCATTCCTTAAAAGTGAATATTACATTCATATTATTTGTTACTTTTGAAGAAACACAAATTTATAGATACGATATTTAAAGTAATATTGTATTATTACTCTTTAAAAAATATAATATTTTTTCATACATATTCTTGAACGGTATTTGTTTCTAATTGTGCTTTTCTGGAAAACATGATTTATAATTCTATTAATATTCCTGAAAAATATTATGAAGATTTTGAAAAAAAAGAAAAAATTATATCATGCTAATATTAAAGTGAAATATTATTTGTCCCAAAAGGACATGACATTACAATATCAATATTCTAGAGGACTTGACATATTGTTCTAGAAGAAGCATACTTTTATATTATATTAATTAATATACTAGAAGAATAATCAATTGTTGCTCTGAAACGAAACGCAATAATAATACTTAAACATTCCAAAAAACAATTGCTAAATCATTAAATCAACTTATAAAAATCTATATTCTAAAATAATATTGTGTTGATTTGGAAGGAGCATGACTCTATAATTTTTAATATTTTTGAAAAATACTACTCCCCCATCCCATAAAGATAGTTCTATTTCTTTTTTTCATACAAATTAAGAAAATTTAGTTAATATTGTTTAAATGATAAATTTTACTATTATATTTCCTAATATACACCTACATTAATGAAATCAATATTAAAGGTAGTTAAACTATTCTTCATACTAGTCATTGTTTAATGCAATAATCAAGGTAATTTACATTCCAAAATCCTCCAATACAAATACAAATGAATAAACGTAATGGAAGATGAAATGTTTTTTTAGACTTTTTTTTTTTTTTTTTGGTGTTTTTCAAATTATAGCCTTGTTTTTTGTTTGAGAGTGTAGTTACTATTTTAGGTTACAAATATATCCCTATTTAATATGATTTGTTATCACAAATATAAACCATTAATGTAGTTGGAACAATTAATTGTATTATTACTCTTCGAAGAGTATAAATTTAAAATCAACATTTTAGAAGAATATTAGATATTCTCTCATTATTTCAAAAGGAATTATTTTTGTCACTCATAAAAAGGAACAAGTTATCACAGTACAATATATTGAAAAATATTGTATTATTTCTCTTGAAATCACGATAAATATCATAAGTTAAAAAGTATACTTTTCTTGTGTCTCAAAAGTTCGAAGGATGGGTAATTCCTCTTTCTAAATTTGTAGTGTTAAACTCGAACAACTAGAACCATGCGGCCTTAACGCTTGACAATTTTCGCATCACACGAGAAAACGTTAAGTCAGCATTTTCACGCTCACAAATAATTTAACCAAGGAGGCTAAATTATACCACGTTGAGACGAGAATTTAAAAGTAAGGGATATATGAAAAACAAGTAAGGTTGGGAAACTTTCTTTGTATAAATGAAAGAGAAAACTTTACAAATTCTCTAATGAATCAACTCACTTAACTCTACATGATTTACAAATGAAACTTTCATCTCTATTTATAGGCAAAACTTAAACCCCCTTAAGATCAAGTTGCATTACTTTACAATCTACGCTTAGTTGGTCACAACTCGTGCTAGTTGTTTACAACTCATGCTTAGTTGTCGTCAAGTGGATAAGCTTACAACTTTCCTTGCAAGTTGTCGCCAACTCGACCTTAGCTTTCATAGTAGATATTTTCTTGCCAACTCGTGCTTAATTTGCACCTTTGATAATATCTTCGTCAACTCGCGCTTAGCTTTTATCTTTGATAATATTTTGCAAGTGGCACAAGTGGACAAGTTGTGCAAGTTGCCTACTTGCATCCCAAAATATCCCGCTGCAGGTTCATGTATTTTTCCTCTCGAAATGGCTAGGTCGGGACTTAGAAAAACCTCATTAATGCCCTAGAAAACTACACAATTTTAGGCAACCTGCATTCTGCTTATTCCGTCCTACTGCAGCGTGCTATCCACGCTGTTTTGCAGCCGCTACCGGGACGGATCGAACGCGACTGCATGGGGCATAAGTTATAGCAGTCATAATTTTGCTCCCTGTAGCACTACTTCCAGTAAACGCCATGTTGTCAACATGAGGATGAAATGCTAAAGAAGCACTAGCTTCTGGCCCCAGATCTATCAGAATATTGAGAACTCTAGGAGGAAGGCCTACCTCTTTACACACTTAACCTAACTCCTCTGCGTTAGTTCAATCAACAATTACTTCTATGGATCTCATTATTTCAGCAGAGCTGAGGTCCAAAGGAAGCTTAGATCTTTGAAATCTTCGATTATGATTTCAAGGTTATCTACACCTGCTAAATTCGTAGAGAGCAAATGCATCTGTTCCTACCTAGCCTTTGTCTTGCATACCTCAATCAACTTGTTGTCACTTTCACCATTTACGTTTGAGGCAGAATCAGCGTCTTTTTTGACCTCAACATTTGTTTCATTTTGAGGATAAACTTCATGTTCGACCACTTCAGAATCCAACTTGTCACAAAGTTTTTCCTCTCTATCCACAACTATTACATTAAGATTTGAAGTCTTTTCTTCTGCAGAGTCCAAGGTCACAGATTCTACGCTTTTCAGATAAGCCTCATCTTTTTCTCCTTTGGCGTCTACAAAATTTCGATACTCTCTGGCTCTTGCTGCATTTTTCTATCACCATCTTCATTTATATTGCTTGTGGAGTCCTTCAGTTGTTCAATTGTCTTGGCAGTTTCATCAGAATTCATTAATTAGCTCCTATAAAGATCATCTGCCACTCCTTTTTCCACACTCTCCAAATGCTTCTTTAGACTTGTACAAACTCCAATATCTTAAGGCTCTGCGAGTGCATATTTCAACACCTCATCTTTCAATTTAATCAATTTTTCACCTGCTTTCCACCACTATCATTGAACTACTTTTGTTTTTCTTTGGAGGTTGATTAGCCTCAATCATTTTAGTTATTGTTGAAATCATAGCTCATAATTCCTATTAAATTTTTCCATTATGCCATCCAATTGAAAGATACCCAAGGATTGTAGCTGCTCTCGTACCATTTTTAATGGCTGGAGCTCAACTTCAATCAAAATCAACTCAAATTCAACACACAACTGAAAGCAGCCAGTTGGGAATAACCCAAGTTGTAACTTGTTGGGCTGTGATGCCAATCTTGTTCCAATAATTTTAGGCAATGATAATATTGGCCTTTGGCACGGATACTACGCAAATAACCTTGCCCAATAACGTTATCTAAGATGGCTCACTTACCAAGACCCGATATTCAGCCCAATTGTGTGAGAGTTGCTCTGGACCGTTGGATTAAGATGCAAATCTACGGTTGATTGGTTTTACTATAAATACAAGTTTTCTAACCCTAATTTGCAAGATTTTCATTTTTCTTTCTCCTTCAGCTGTTTGGAACCTTCCGGGTTCCTGTTCTTGTTTTGTTCATCTCCTCTTTATGAGTTGATCTTCTTCTCTTTGTGAGATCGAAATCTGTGTTGAGAGTCCAAAATTTATCCATTGAAGCAACCCCAAGTTGGGTACTTGTGAGGGTTATGGTTCGAGTTAGGGCCTCTTTTGATGATACAAAAGGGTACAAGAATATGAGCCTAAATCAATTACTATTCTTGGTGTCCAGTGGTAGTTCTGTAAAGTTCCAGAAAGTGTAATTTTAGATTTGTAATTTTCTTGAAAGAGTTTTGTATAATAGTGGTATCAAAGTATCGATCTTGTGATTTCTTACCTTCGATCAAGTTCTGGAACTTGGAAAATCAATTTCCTGTGTTCTGTCCTTAGATCAATTGATATTTCGTGAAACCCTAGATCTGATTTTGGTTCGATCTAAGGGTTCCACTTACGGATCTGCTTGTCTCGAGTGAAAATCTGAAAATCTTGGGTGATTTCTGGGTGAGGTTGGTGGTTGGACCCCAAGGTGAATAAAATCTTGGTGGATTGCCCCTGGACCTATACATTTCTTGTTTCTGCTACTGGAGTTAATGGGTCCTAAACTAATCCCTTTTGCTTTGGTTGGATTGGTGGTTAAATTTCTATGAATCACCCTCTGGTTTGCATTCTATTATACCCATAGTACTGATCTGATTATTTTTGTGATATTATGTGTTCTCTTTATGTGTCTTAACTGCATTTCTCACGTTTATGTTCACTTGATTAGTATATTTTTTAATAATTTTTGGATCTGTGTGACTTGTTATTGAAGTATACTATATTGCTCTTGGGATGTTCAAATTGAGTCTTGGCCTGAGAACATAATTCTCATGGAATCCTAGTGAATTTGATCATCTTGTATAGTAATATGTGATTAGTTTCATGTTCACTTGATTTTGAGAGATTGTACGTCTTTACTGTTTACATAATTGTGATATTCCTATCTGATTTCTTTATTATACTCTTGTGTGATCTTTTGACTCTCTCAAAATTTGTGAAAGTCAAAACACTTCTGTTGTTCAAGATTGATCAGTTGTCAAGTCTTTTTCAAAAACTTTGAAGTACTTTGTGTTATTTCTTGTTTTTGAAAATGACAAACACTTTTTTTGAACTTGGTGTTTTTGATAGAAAACTGGATTTCCCCATTTGACAACAAAAAATGAGAGGTGTCTTAGTTCAACAAAAAGTTGTTAAAGCAATAACATAATAATATCCTGAAACTATGACAGCTTATCAACAGCAAGAATCTGATGAACTTGCATATACTTTTATTATTTTACATTTGTCTGATCAAGTGCTAAGAAAAGTTGGTAAGCATGATGATGCTAAAACATTATAAGATGAATTAGAGAAACTTTATCTGGTCAAATCTTTACCAAATAAATTGTTTCTGTTGGAAAAAAAATTTCTTTTTAAGATTGACCCCACTAAGGACTTAGAAGATAGTCTTGACAGTTTTAATAAGTTAGTGCAAGACATAACTAATGCCGGTGATAAAGTTTCAAAATAATACAAGGTTGTAGTCCTTTTAAATTCTATCCCTGAAACATATAAAGAATTAAAAGCAACAATAAAGTATGTGAGAGACACCCTTACATCTGACATAGTAATAAACTCCTTGAAGAGTAAGGATCTTGAACTTAAAACTGAAAGGAATAGTGTTGGACCAGAAAATCTATTTGTTAGGGGTAGGGCCCCAACCAGATTTAATTCCACTCAGGAAGGTCAAAGTAGTCAAGGAACTACTGATAGGAGAAAGTTTAAGAGTAGTGATAGATCTAAATCCAAAATCAGGAATAAAAAATGCTATGGGTGTGGAAAAATAGGACACTTTATAAAGGACTGTTACAAAAAGAAAAATGAACAGAAACAAAAAGGGTTGATGAAGGAAATGTAGTAGAACCCACTACAATTGATGTCTATTCTATGACCAACAGAAACAAAAAGGGTTGATGAAGGAAATGTAGTAGAACCCACTACAATTAATGTCTATTCTATGACCGAACAAACTTCTGACCCTCGTATTGCTAATGTTGTTAATGAAGGAAATCAGGTTCAGGAATGGATTCTGGACTCTGGTTGTACCTTCCATATGACCTCTAGGAAAAATTGGCTAGTAAATTTTAAGAAAATAAATGAAGGAGAGACGGTGATGGGAAACAACATAGCCTGTAAAGTTGAGGGTAAAGGAAAGGTTACTTTGAAATTTGAAAATGGATATATCTATACCCTTGAAAGGGTTAGATATGTTCCTGATTTGAACGGGAATCTGATTTCAATGGGTAACCTGGATGATTTGGGCTTACAAGGTAAAATTGGTGATGGATTCTTAAAGGTGATTAAGGGCTCTCTTGTCATCTTTAGGGGAATTAAAAGAAATGAAATTTATGTTGTTAAGGCCACTATAATAGTGATGAATATGGTGAATCTTCCAGTGCTGAGCTTGATGCCACCTTAAAATGGCACAAGAGATTAGCCCATGTAGGTGAGAAGGGTCTACAGATTCTTTACAAAATGGGTGTGTTTAAAAAGGACTCCATATCTAAAGTGCCTTTTTTGTGAAAATTGCACTTTAGGTCAGCAGCATAGGCTACATTTCAACACTAGAAAGTATAGGACCACCTCTATTTTAGAGTATATACATGCTGATCTGTGGGGGGCCTTCATCCTCTATCACTCAAGGAGGAAATAATTATTTTCTATCCTTGATTGATGCCTGTTCTAGGAAAGTTTGGGTCTACCTAATGAAACATAAATCTGAAACCCTAGAAAAGTTTAAAATTTGGAAGAACTTGATAGAAAATCAAACTGGGAAGAGAGTTAAAGTGCTTAGAATTGATAATGGCCTGGAATTCTGCAATAAGGAGTTTGATAAGCTCTATAGTAATGCTGGAATTAATAGACATAGGACTGCACTTTATACCCATCAGCAAAATGGAGTTGCTGAGAGGATGAACAGAACTTTATTGGATAAAGTGAGGTGTATGCTTATAAGTTCTGGTGTTCCCAAAGTCGTATGGGGTGATGTTTTGATGACAACTATATACATTGTGAATAGAATACCTTCAAGTGCTCTAGGTGATAAAACACCTGAACAACAATGGATTGGTCCTGTCCTTGATTACTCACATTTAAGAATTTTTGGGTGTGCGACCTATTCTTATCAGAGTGTTAGTAAGTTAGAACCTAGGGCCATTAAATGTGTTTTCTTAGGCTATCCTGATGGGGTAAAAGGCTATAGACTGTGGAGTAAGGAAACAAAGGATTTTAAAATCATCACAAGTAGAGATGTTATTTTTGATGAATCAAAAATGCCTTGTTTGAATGATATTGAGTCAAATTGCCAATTTGAAAAAGAAGAGAATAATAAAACCAGATCGCGGGTGGAGGTTGATGCTCCATCTGAACCTGTTCTAAGTGAACAGGTGGAGGAAGAGGCAGAAAATCCTTCACATCCTTATGAAAATGAAGAAGGTGTGCAAGAAAGCATAGAAATCAGCCTATAGAATTAGATGATTATCAATTGTTTAGAGATAGAATAAGAAGGGAGATAAAAGAACCCATTAGGTATAGGGATTACCTTTCACTTGCCGTTCTTTCTTATCAAGATCTTGTCTTTAAAGAACCTAAATTTATGAAGAGGCTATTAACAGCCAGCAATCTGTAAACTGGAAGGTTGCTATGAAAAATGAAATGGGCTCCTTAATGAAAAATAAGACTTGGAACTTAGTTCCTAACCTGCTGGTAAGTCTATTGTTGACTGTAAATGAATATTTACTGTTAATGAGGGAAATGATGAGAAAATGCATATAAAATTTAACGCTAGACTTGTAGTTAAGGGGTTTACACAAAAAGAATGCATAGATTATAATTAAATTTTCTCCCTGGTAGTTAAATACAATACTATTAGAGTTATCTTGCTCTTGTGACACATTATAATCTTGAACTCAAACAAATGGATGTAAAAACGGCCTTCTTGCATTGTGATCTTGATGAAGTGATATATATGAAACGACCACATGGTTTTGTTGATGAATCTAAGCCTGAACATGTTTGCTTATTAAAAAGATCCTTGTATGGTTTAAAACAATCTCCAATACAATGGTATTTACGATTTGATAAATTTGTATCTATAATTGATTTTACAAGAAGTAAATTTGATCATTGTCTTTACTTTAAGTGTGGTTAAGAAAACGAAAGTATTGCTTTTATACTCTTGTATATTGATGATATGTTATTGATAGGGCAAAACTTGCATGGTCAATAATATTAAAGAATCTTTGAGGAAAGAATTTGAAATGAAAGACCTTTAGCCATGCTAAAAGAATTTTGGGGATGGAAATAATCAGAAATAGGAGTAATAGAACATTGAGCCTAAAACAAACATGTTATATTGAGAAAAAGTTAGTTAGATTTGCTATGAATAATGCAAAATCTATTACTCTCCCCTTAGCCAGCCATTTTAAACTAAGTAAGGACCAATGTCCAGTAAGTGAATTTGAGATTAAACAAATGGAAAAGATACCCTATGCTAATGCAGTAGGATCAGTCAAGTATACCATGGTTTGCACTAGGCCTGATGTGGCTCATTCCATTAGCACACTTAGCATATTCATGGCTAACCTTAGACCTGAACAATGGGTTGATTTAAAATGGTTATTGAGGTATTTGAAAGATTCATCACACTTAGACTTAGCTTTTAGTGCTTACAAAGAGGGTGTGGTACTTAAGGGCTTTGTTGATTCTGATTTTGCTGAAAATAGGGAGAATAAGAAATCTATAACTGCCTATGTGTTTACTTTGTGCGGAACTTGTATTGTTGGAAGTCACAACTCCAACCAATTAGCTTTGTCTACCACTGAGGCAGAATACATGGCTGCAACTAAGGCAATCAAAGAAACCTTATCGCTTAAAGGTTTACTTTCTGAAAAAAATAAAGTAAGCAGTCTTGTTGTACTATATTCAAACAGTCAGAGTGCCATACACGTGTAAAAACCCAGCATATCATGAAAGAACAAAACACATTGATGTAAAATTACATTTTATAAAAGATATTGTCTCTAAAGAAATTTTCATTCTTGAGAAAATTGCTACTGAATGTAATCTAGCAGACATGGAGACAAAATTATTGCCTTCAAAAAAGTTTAAAACTAGTTTGTAAATGTTGAATGTTGATACTGGGCAATTTCTGTGGTGTTTGCAAGTTGTATACTTGGTGCTTACTGAAAATACTAGGAAGCTTTTGTGTTTTTTCTTTAAATAAGTTTTGTAGAATGTATTAACTAGCTGCTTGTATTACCACTGGCATCAAGGTGAAGAATTGTTGGGCTGTGATGCCAGTCTTGGTCCAACAATTTTAAACAATGATGATATTGGCCTTCGGCCCACATACTACACAAATAACCTTGCCCAATAATATTATCTGAGATAGCGCACTTACCACGACCCGATATTCAGTCCAATTGTGTGAGAGTTGCTCTGGACCGTTGGATTGAGATGCAGATCTCCAGTCGATTGGTTTTCTAACCCTAATTTGCAAGATTTTCATTTCTCTTTCTCCTTCAGGTGTTTGGAACCTTCTGGTTCCTGTTCTTGGTTTGTTCGTCTCCTCTATGTAAGTTGATCTTCTTCTCTTTGTGAGATCGAAATCTGTGTGTTTTCTCCATGTGAGTAAACTGAAATCTGTTCTCAGAGTCCAAAATCTGTCCATTGACGCAACCCCGCGTTGGGTACTTGTGAGGGTTATGGTTCGAGTTAGGGCCTCCTTTGATGATACAGAATGGTACAAAGATCTGAGCCTAAATCAGTTACTATTCTTGGTGTCCAATGGTATTTTTGTGAAGTTTCAGAACGTGTAAATTCAAATTTGTAATATTCTTGAAAGAGTTCTGCATAATATAACTCTATTAATTAAAATGAAATAATGAAATATAAACAGAAAGGGAGGGTTAAGTGTAGAAAATCTGATAAGAGGCTTCAGATTCAGATAAATAGAAGAGGAAGAAAAACAGAATTAGAGAAAATGAAAGAGAAGAAGAAGAAGAAGAAGAAGAAGAAGAAGAAGAAGAAGCAGAAAAGAGATTTAGAGATAGATAGAAAAGGGGAACAAATACGGTTTTCACCAAATTAACAATCTTCAACGTGCCTTTCATCCTCCCTCCATGTGATGAATTTATAGAATAGCGATTTGCCCCCAGGGGCACATCTCCAAGTGGTAAAAAGGGAAGGTGGAGAAATCCAACTTTACTTGAGGTTGTTACGTCAGGGGTTCTAATCCTGAAATATAGATTTGGCTCTTAGGTAAGTGCAAATATACAAGCAGCCTTTCACCCTGTACCCCTGGAGACATACCTGCGATTTACCTCCCTCACGATACTCCAGGACAGGGACGATGGGGGACCCTTAAGATTCGGGTTCAACCTTTTAATTTATAGAATAGCGACAGAATATTCTAAATGCACTGATTGCTGGTGAATGGTGATATAAAAAGTGAAGTTAGCCATAACATAGATATCTAAATATCTTTGAATTATTTGATATAATTGATTTAAACGTCAATTATCAATTAGAGTTAAATCTTAATAGATAGTTAAACCATTTATGTTAACACAAAACATAAATATTCAAAAACGAAAAACAAAAATTAAAAAAAAAAAAATTACAAAATCAGGCAATCAGAACTGTCTAAAACATATAAACAAAGAGAAATTGATGCATTATTTAGCCAGCAACTGGTTGAACCACCACATTAGCAGCTGCCCTAAAATCTGATACAGAATCCAACAGATGATGAATTGCTTTCTCAAAATTCACAAAACCCATAAACCAAAACTCATGTCCATCGACTGTCACAATCTGAATATATTTCTCCGGTGGATTTTCTCTCACAACCACAGGATTCACAGATGCAATGTTTCCCAAAGGTATCATCACCTGTTCATATTCTTTAATTAATACTATTTCAAAACGGTTTTAAACTGTTAAGAGAATCGACAACTTACCTTGTAATAGCTCCAAGTTTCTTGCCCAGATGGAGCTCTGAAAGATAATGGACGATCACTGCAAAAAGCCACACGAACCGTTGAAAGATAGAGAGTTCCAGCAACTGGGCCAGTTGTAGTGGAAAGATAACAGGCAAATGTTTTCTTCAGCTTTTCATTTGGATCAGTAGGAAAAATCTGCTTGAACATAGACTCAAATCCCCCTTCTGTTAAAGCCTTGGCAGTCAAATTAACCTTCCCCCAAGCAGCTTCCGACACAGATGGTCCAGTTTTCACTTCAATCAATCAATCAAACAATGTTTTAATCCTCAGATACTCTTAATCAAGTGTAAAAATAATAACTTCGGGACTTACAGTTGTGCCAGATATTACGGGCTATGGTCTCAGTTTTTTGACTCCAAGAATTGAACATGTTGACAACATATTCAAAAGGGTTATCTGCGGGTTTCTCGACAGGGGAATAGACGAGATAAGGGTGGTTGTGGTAGTACTGGTGTGGGCCTTCAGGGGTCCAAAGGGCTGCTTTCTGATTATCTGGGTGAACTTCTGGTGCCGCCGGCTGACCCATAACGTGAGTGCCCCATTTCTGCGTATCTTGGTGAACCTCTGGCTCTTTAGCTTTTGGAGAAGATGGAGATTCTGGATATGATTTATTTTTCTCAGGTGTGCCTGCCATGATTTTCAAATTTCAACTGTAACTCAAATCAAAGAGGGTTTTTTTATCATTCGTTGTTAGATCTATTATATATAACAAGAACTGTTTACTTTGTGATTAAGTTTCGTAGAAATATAGAACCTTAGCCGCGTGAGTCTTCTAGAATGATGTATATGATTTTACCAGTGGGTAGCAAATATTTATGATGTTTCCACATCGAAAAATACTGAGCTCCCACGTATTCATGTCTGTCCACATTATTGCGTGTTGGATATTATTATCATAAATAAAATTTTGTAGATTTAACCACTCCATTCTTTTCTTAGTGTATTTGGTTATTGACTTTTTACAATATCCTAACTCTTAAAGAACATTAATTTGGATAATATGGTTTTACATACATAAAATATTGTCTCAACATCTAGTAACAAAGGGAAGAAAGAACCCTAATTGATACAAATGCAATCCACTCCAATTCAAGGCTCAAACTATAAGATAAACTTACGTTCGATTGACTTTTTAATTTAATACTAACGTCCTAAGTTATGAGGGCGCAAGGAGTGAATTGGGTAGATTACCTTTATTTTTATCATGCTATTCCTCCTAAGGATAAGTAGGCGAAAAGATGGAGAGTATTGTTGAGAAAAGTTGACATGCATGATCATTCAAAATAAGAAGTGATATACTAGAAGTAAGTTATTCCTTAGTTGGGATTGTGCTTCTCCTATCTTTTAAATTGATGAATTTTCAAGTTTTCATTCTCATCGTTCACAAGTTTTTGAACCCTCTGAATCTAGCAACCATCTCCTTCCCATCACAACTCATTGTCATTGGCTCTGCCGTTTAGCTATATTTAGACACTTAAAAAAGTATTAAAGCATTTTTTACACCACTAATTTTCTCGACTATCTTTGTTAAATAAATAAATAAATATAAATATAAATATAAATATAAATATATATATATATATATATATATATATATATATGAGCATCTCTCACAAGTTTCGAACACACAAAAATTAATCTTCCTACAATAGAATCGAGGGGTCGTGCCTCAGCCTAATTTTGTGCACACTTTGCAAAAAAATCAAACGAAACCAACTAGTAAACTTCAAAGGTAAAATCAACCCTTAGTCTTTCCCAATTTTATTAGTCAAACAATGAAGAAAGTTAAACATAGATTACAATAAAAATTAACAATCTTAGCCGTCGTTAATAATCCAAAACTTGCGCTATCTCAAATCTGAAGCTCCTCGTGTCATGGGAGCCGTGCAAACCATATTTTTCTCCGGAATAGTTGTCAGTTCTAATATTTTGCAACTCTCATTCTAATTTTTATATATTGTACTCAAGGTCCAAAACTTTTTATTTCTAGCGACGAATGTCCATTAATTTACTAAGAAATATAATTTTGACCACCGCTTGAGTAATTTGAGAAGCGAAAAAAGTAGTAATTTTGTACTTTTTACACAAAATAAATAAATAGTGAAAAGAAAAAAAATTAACTTCTTCCCAAATTTCACCCCAATCCAACCCAACCCAAACCAAAACTCGCTAATCCATAGCCGCCGCCGCCACCATCTAATTCCTTGATGGCGTGAAGGCGATGATTGTGATGGCTTGGAATTGAGTTAGAACCTGATTAAGATTGCATGTCAAAGTTATTGTGATGGCTTCATTTGTTTGTGCCAAATCGATTCATATTTGATTCTCTAAACACATGGACTTCTATCTCCCGTCCAAGACGCAGTTTAATTTTCCAATTTTCCAATTTTTTCAGTTTCATCTTATTTTGCTTTCAATTTCTTCATTATGTTGCCTCTAATAGCTGTCACGATCCTTGAATATCTCATTTGCCTTCCATTTCCATCCTAACTTTCTCAATCTGTTACAAAATATCCAGTTAATAGTAAATTCATATAATATTTACAACGAAAATGATTACAGTAATAAAAGAATAAATTGAGATATTAAACATCTTACTCATTGAGCAATGAAGCGATCGAATTCCAATTGTTGTTGGATTTGAAATGAAATATCTTCTCTTGGTTACAGTGGTGGTTGCAGACTGTGCGGCTATGAATGGGTATTCTTTGGTTTGATTTGGTTTGGTTGAGATAGAGTGGATAAAGAATGCGAACTTTTTTAATTTAATTATTAAATGTGAAAAAATATAAAATTACTATTTCACCTTTTTAAATTGTTTCATTGTAGAGAATAAAAGGTTTGAGACCCCAGTTGTAACAAAAGAAATATTTGAGTTAAAGTTGCAGAAAATTGAAAAAATTGGAATTACATCTGCAACTTTTTATTTTTTTTTCGACATAATTGAGTGGTAGCTCAATTTTCCATGCGACACGTGACTGGCCAAGACAGTGAAGTCTTGTCCATTAAACTATTTTTCTTATTTATCATAAAATTTTCTCCCCACCTCTCCTCTCCTCTCCTCTCCTCCCAAAAAATTCCCTGATCTCGGTTCTGCTATCTGTAACCATGAGTTATCAGCATGTTCATCAAGGACCCCATCCTCCACCAGGCAAGAATCCATCAAATTTCTAGTTAATAAACTTTTTAATTGTGTTTATTGCATATAAATATTGTTTAATTTTATTATATCATTTTTAGGGTATAATCGGCCACCAGGAGACTACCCACCGCCGCCTCCTCCGCCGGGGTACGGGTATCCTCCTCCGCCTCCACCTCCACCTCCTGGCCCCCCTTCTTATCAGGGCTACTTCAATAATGATTACCCTCCACCACTACCACCACCGCAGCACACCCACCAGCATGAGAACAGTAGTGGATGTTGCTCATTTCTCAAGGGATGGTACGTCATCCCCCCTCTGATTCGACAAATTATTCAATTAATTATGCATCGGCATAATTTAGTTTTAATCTAAATTTCACTTATAATTTGATAAATTTACCTACTCAATATACATAAATACTAGATCCCTCCCATAGATTTTATAGTTGACTAGTGTAGACCGCAACTAACAATTCTAGTTTTGAGAATAATTCTTCGAAATATGTTAAGTCGTTTAAAATTTGTGTTGGAAAATCATAATAAAGTGGTGAGTGGCCGATATTTAAGAGAAATCCGATGGTTCCGAGGCCGAAAACCTCCTCCTTTGTGATAGAAATATTCCGAATATATTTAATTGTTCAAAACTATATTTGAGCAAGGAAAATTAAAGATCAAATTTAGTATATTAAACTTGGAAATTGATCTTTAGTTCATCCCACAACTGTGATTTTGGGATATTGTTGGCTACTGTTAGAAAATAGTTGGAATGGAGCTGCTACTTATTCTTGTATTTCGCACCTACGAATCTCACCATATCCCATTTTTGCTAACTAGAGGGCTATTTATTCAACCTGCCTTAATCTACACCAGAATTTCTCAATTCTCTCTTTTTACCTCATAAGCATGGAAGCATTCCCTGTTCTTGATAATAGTTAAATTGATGTCTTGTAATTATCTTGTCTTGGTTCCTAATTGTCAATATGGATCTCTCGAACTTCGAGGTTTTTGGCATAATTTCAAGAAGCTCAGATCTTTCTTGGGGATGGAGTTTAGAGTTGTTTTTTTTTTTTTTTTTTTTTTTTTTTTTTTTTTTTTTGTCTTACTTTTCTTTTATGATATATTTGAGGGGACTGCTGGAAGAAGATCTCGACTATTGAACTCTTCAAAACCATATCTTGCATTTCCAGTTCTATTTTATGCTGTCAATTGAAAACCCAATGAATTCATGAACCAAGTGGAACTTTGGCTTGAGCGTGATGGAGTCCTTTCCATAGATTTATAAAATAAGCTAGACAAATTAACAACAGGTTCATAAAGTAGTTTAAGGGATGCAAATGAACTTGATTATTGTTATATAGCATTAATGGTTCTATAACACCAGGCAAGGTGGTTCTATGTGATAGACTCGATTGAAGGTGGAATTAAATGACTCATTTTAATTGTACTTGGCATTTAATATCACATTAGTACCAACTAGGTGATGCTATGTGATAATGTGATAGACTCGATCAAAGGTGGAATTAAATTACTCATTTTTATTGTACTTAGCATTTAATATCATATTAGTACCAACTAGATTAGTGATTTATCACAAGTGGTTCTAAATAACATTATTCAATGAACTTAGGTTGGATTGGACTAATAACATGATTTATTGCAGCTTGGCAGCTCTTTGCTGTTGCTGTGTGTTGGAGGAGTGCTGCTGCTGCTTTTAGGCCGTTGGATGCCAAATAAATACAGCTTTTGATGTTGCCGTATGTGTGAAATGTTCTATTGTGTCCAGTGAACTATGATAGCCTAGCTTTTGCAGCTTTGAGCATGTTTAGCTTTAGTTAAAAGTAACTAATGTTTTTAAGTTACTTTTAAGCACAATGCAACATGCTCTTTGCAGTATATGCATATTTCCCTACAATTTCTCCCTAACTATGAATGTTGGAGACTATTGTTGCTATTGACATGAACTGATTGTATACAGTACTGTGGTATTGTGTTTATTATGCTATGTTTTATACTGCTAAAGTAGTGAATTAAATTAAAAATTAAGTGATTATGATTGTCGATTTTGTATCTTTGGACTTCTATTTGTGGATGTTAAGCAGTGCCGACTCGGTTGGGTCAAGTTGAAGCTTGATCTTTGGGCTGGTGCTGGAACAGTTAACACCAAGAGTAGCTTCGGCTGAAAGTTTGTCCAAGTTTGTGCAATGGCTCTTTGTAAATATTTGATAGGAAAGTAATTTTGACAACGGTCGTGCTTTTATTTTATAAATAAAGCGTTTGTTTGGTTGGAATTTTAATAATTGATTTTTTGACAGTTATAGATAAAGTGGGTCCTGCCTGGGAAAGATAAATTCAAAAATGATAGCTAAAATAGTGAAATGACGGTCAAAATTTTGATTTTTAAGTTATATCAAAAAGCTCAAAGATTGTTGTGCAAATTGAACATTAAAATAGATCGATATACAGAAATTTAAGTGATTCTACAATCTATCCATGTTCACTGTATGGCATAATATAATTTACTAATTTCAAGTAGGGTTATGATAGATTATTTATAGTGAATCCTTATTTTGAAAATACCTTTAGGCCCTGTTTGATAGACATTGAATTCCATTTTTCAACTTTTTAGGTGTTTAATTGCATTTCTTTTTCATGGAATTTATTTTCCATGTTTTGCTCACGCGTGCATTTTCCTTATTTTGGTGGATTACACCTTTTTCTTCTTTTTTCATTTTTTTTTAAATTTTGGTAATGGGAACAAATTCTAGGAATAATTGTAAAAGATGATATCTCTTAAATTAACAATTTTCATATAAAACAAAGTCAAACGAATACCAAAATATTAATGATTTTTTATTTTTTTGGGCAATGGAAACAAATTTTAGAAACAATTTTAGAAGTGAATATCCTTTAAATTGACAATTTTCATGAAAAATAAAGTCAAACGAACACCAAAAGACGCTTTTATTTTAAATTTTTCAGGCGAAAAATTATACCAATCTAACACTATTAATTGACAATTTTCACTAAAACAAATTTTAGATAATTCAATTCCTTTCAATACGTTTTCTTTTACCTAAATTTCATCTTTGCAATTAAACAGATCCTTTGAGTATAGCATCTCTGTTTGAGCTCTATTGTGTAAATATATATTTTTTAAAATTATTTTTAATTACAAATCTTTTCAATAAAAAATTACATGTAAATTCAAAATTTATTATTGTTATTATTATACAAATTATTTTCTGTGAATATTGGGTTCAACCAATTCTACTGGGGATAAAATCACATGTCCCGGTTTGGGGACAGGTTTAAAAACAGGAGCGCCATGTCTATTGGGGATAAAATCACCTATCCCGACTTGGGGACAGGATTAAAAACATGTGGCGCACCTATTTTTAACCCTGTCCCTAAGCCGGGACAGGAAGCAAGGTACTTCTATCGGCTAATGAACAAAGATGTAATATTAATTTAATTATTGGATATTACCAAAAAACTTTCTTTGTGTTGTTTCGTAAGAACGCAACGTACTACAAGAATGCCTTGTAGGGATGGAACTCATTCCTCTCTCTTCCAAGGCAAAAATGGATCACAAAGTAAAGGTGGGTCCCTGTATAATTTATTTGAACCATGCTAGCTGTTCACAGAGCCTATACAAGGCACACACGTGCAAGAGGGGTGGGTGAAATTTATTTCTTCTTTTAAATAATCGCGCACGCCCACTCCGAATGTGTCTGGTTTGTATAGGGCCTGTACAGCCAGCATTTTCCAATTAATTTTAGTCATTGTTTGAGTCCCACTTTGAGTAGAAAAAAGAATTTTGAAAGTATTTTTTGAAGAATGTGTGGATAAAAAAATAAGAAAAAAATTTAATTTATGTGTAAAATTATTTTATAAGATAATGTGTGGTTAAAAATAAGTTTTGAAATAAGTGAATTTTTGAAAAAAATGGACTCAAACAAGATCATAAACTTGTTTTGGCGGAGGACTTGTCGTTCTATGTACTGACAAATATAACAATCATGCTACATTACTAAAGTGAGTGACAGAATTTCTTTTTCAGACAACAATTTTCATTGAAAATGGGGAAAAAATATAAAAGCACTCAGTCATAAACTGCCACATCAGTCTATTTTTTCACCTTTTTTCCTTGTCTGCTCAGAATTATTCTAAATATATGAATGTGGGGCCTCTACTTTTTACATATACGTGGGTGCATATATTTAAACTAACATTTTTAATCTTCTAATTTTAACAATGGTGTCACCTCTTCCAAACTTATTACAAATTATGTTATACGTTGTAGGGATAGGTTCTAAACACCGTTGCAGAACATTCATAATTATGGCCCCGTTTGGTAGGGATTTTTTGTCCCAAAAAATTGATTTTTTGACCTTTATTTTACTATTCAAGCCGTAATTTTTGACTTCTTCTCTCACATGTGGTCCCCACTTTTCTTTTAACGGTCAAAAAATCAATTCTCAAAATCCCTACCAAACGGGGCCTATAACGAGCTTAAATAGCTGGTTGACTATGGTTATTAGAATTGAATTTAATAGTATTATTTCGTGGTATCCAGCAGCCACCCCTCCAAAAGTGGGCCCTGGATTTTGCCTTGGCTTAGGAATTTAGTTTTATTGATAAAAATGATACAAATTTTCATAGCATTGCATTGTAGCTCCTCCCTACCGACCTTTGCTTTTTTACCACCAGTTGAGCCCGGTTATGTCCCCTATTCTAGCTTTCATTGTGTCTTGTTAGGATTAAAAAAATATTATTGACTGTAATAAATATTGGATGGACACATATCGAATTTGTAACTAACAAAAATATCGAATTTGCACACACTGGATATGCGACGAACTAGAATATCGAATTTGCACATACCGGATATGCAATGAACAGAATTTTCGATTTGCAATAGCTTACCGAATATTAGCTAAAATATAGCAGATTAAATAATTTTGTTAATTACAATAAAATAGAACAAGTTAATCTAAATTACCACAAAGCAAGTAATAAAAAATGAAATGAAATTTGAAATCGAGGCATGTGTGAATATAGTTTCTTTTTGAAAGAGCTTCGCCCCGTTATCGTAGATGTTTGAGATTTAGTTCGGAACTATGTCTCACAAGATAGAATGTAGGAACTGATAGAATTTGAGCACCTCAATTACCACTCTGGCAAGCAGAACTTGTGTCAGATCAATATTACCAAAACAAGAAAATTGGACAGACAAGGAACTGTAAATCTATGCAGTATGCAAACTAAAAGAAACTGTATTGCTTCATGTGTTTAATAGTGAAAAAACAGGTTCTCACATATAGACTTAACACCATGAATGGTGAGTTAATTATGTCCATAAGTATATCATTAACTTGTATTATAATGACAATAACTATTGGAGTTTCAACAGTTTTGAAATTTAAAAGGTTAGTTGGTGAAAAAAATTGGTAAAACGTAGGCCCTCCTAAGGAACAATTTTTGGTCAATCCGGTCTGACATTCGTGTACACAGATCGCGCTCGCACACAAGTTATAAGTTCAAAGCCTGTTTCGGTAAGTGATTTGTACCTTTTTGCGCGTGCACATGAAGAGAGCATCTATGTTACACATGATAATACTTACACTTTCAAAGTGTAATTCTATATAAAGTAGTCTTTACCTTCATTATTTTCCTATGTGGGACAGATTTTAATTAGTTTCCCTTTAACACACAAACTTCTTTCAATTGACACACTTTGAACTCTAATTTCTTATTCACCCGAGCATCATTTTTGACAAATAAATATATAATTTCGATGTTCTCACGGAGGAGACACACAAATCAATTTTGATCTTCCAAAATAAACAAATAGGTCCCACTCAAAATTTTTGCTAAAGTTAGCCTTCGACTCATTTTTCCAACATGTCTTAGTTCATTAATTCCCTGTGTACAGAAACAGTCTTCACAAAAAGCTTAGAGAACTCTCACATAGGGACGAGTCCCATGTGAATATTTTGTTGCAAAAAAATAAAAATAAATAGATAATCACCCACTGCTGTGTCTTATTTGAAGAGGTTCCGTGACTCTCCTTCTGTATATATAATCTGCTGCTTCTTAGTTAAACAGACTTGGGTTGCACTTTTGCTTGTGTCTGCCTTTGACGTAGGTTATGTCACTGACAGAGTGACAGTCAATACCTAAAATATATTCTATACAATTTAATTAATTTCACCTAAAAAGTATAAATTTTAGAAAATAAATTAAATACTTAATAAAATGTTATCAGAAAAAATAAAAATAAAAAGGGATATGGATTGAATGTTTCTTAGGTTTCAAAAGATCCAGATAAACGGATAGTCTCTCCCCTACTCACTCACTCACTCTCACACACACACGTTATACTTCCTACTTTGGCGTGCATACAAGTCTTCCTTCTCTCATTTTCCTCTTCGTTCCTATATACTAGGAACGTATTAGTATTCTCTTAAGGTTGTTGGTTCCTTATCCCTACACCTTAACTTCTTCAACCTAAACTGATCCAGACTAATCAAACCCATGTCCAGATCACCTGTGGAACTGGATTTTTTCAGCATGGAGAGGGAGAGAGACAGGGACAGGAACTCTTCTGCTGCTGAAAGAAAACGAAGCTTTCGTGGCATTGTATCCAAGCTCAGTCCGGAGATTGTGAAGAGTGTGATTCAATCTGCTACTTTTGGTGCGGATAAATCTCCTGGGCTGGAGAGTCACCCTTATTACTCACCATTGAAACTTCATGCGCCTACCTTTATGTATGTATGTCGAAAATTCTTTTATTTCTTATGTTTATAGTTTTTATCAATTTTTTTAGTTTTTTGATTATCCAGGCCGAGTTATGGTCATAATGCCATTGCTGAAACTGAACAAACGATGACTGTCTACGATGGAAAGATCTTTGATTTTGATCTTGATTTTTTTACCCACAAGGTCTCTTTGTGACGTTTTAATCCCCCTTTTCTTTTTCTTTTTTGGCTTTTGCACTATAATTTTCTCAAATAATATAATCAAATGATGAATTTACTGGTGCAGACACTTGCTGATGAAGCAAAAGTCGCAAAATTTGCTGAATACTTGAACTTCGAAGTATCAGTTATTTCGTATGAACAAGATCTTTTGAGAAACCTTGGAAAGTGTAAGTATTATGTTTTGTTAAATTACTTTTTTTATGGGAATATGGACTTTGTTTTATCTTTGAATTTCCTTTTTATTTTATTTTATTATTATTTATTTTTTTTTGCACATATTTTGATGGATTGTGCAGGTTTACCATATGCCAGGAGAAATTCATTGAAGAAATTTCTAGAGAAGCGAAAAGAGAGGAGGTTAATTTGATCCTGCTTTCAACCCTATTAATTCAAATTATTGTAACTTATCTATAATTTAATTCTTGAAAAAGTTCAAATTATTGTAACTTATCTATAATTTAATTCTTGAAAAATTATTTTTATTTAACACAAATTAGGGCCCTCTGATATAGAATACATCATCGAATTAAAACTTGGTTTCAATAAATAAATGATTGATTTTACTAAATTCTTTCGCTCACGTTATTTTTTGTCGTGTGGTCAGGTTCCTCAAACGTACTTCCATATCTGATGGTATCTAACTTTCTAGTAAGTAATTTTAGTTTGTTGAATCTTACCTTTCTATCATACATTCAATTGAGTTCATCATTTATGTTAGAGAAGCATGTTTGATACCATATGAGTTTAATTTTAATTTTGTTTGTATAGCAAATTATACCCCAATTGCAATGTGGTTTGTAAAATATTTGCAGACTGGTGTCACCATATGACTGACTGCCCCCATCAATTAAGCCAAGCAGAAGATTGATCAATTTGGAATATTTAGTAGGAAATATTGTTGCTTTTGTATTGTTCATTGATCTTGTTTGCTTTAATTATATTCAATTTATCCTTTCTTAAATAAATAGAATAATTTAGTTGGAAAGGATATGAAACACGTTTTTTGGCTTATCCATTTTCAGTATATTTTCATATTTATTACATCAAGTTAAAAATTATCATCTTATTTTGTTTTGTCTTTTATCTAATACTGTCCACCAAACAGGCATTAAATCCATTTTCCACGAGGTATGTTCAAAGAAATTTAATTTACCCGAGCTTAATATGAACATGTAAAGTTGATCTTTTATTTGTGTTGCTAATGTACTATAATTAGTAACACGATACATTATTTCTCTATTTCGACTTTGTCATATGTCTCTTGAACTATTTTCGAAATTTAGTGACAGCTTAACGATGAACAATTAAGCACTTGCGAAGTTTGTTATCAAATTATTAATAATTTTGCTTATCATATTTATGATTGTACTATCGAAACAATAATGATAACTTTTAGAATTATATAGCAAAAGTAAAGAGGAAATTTATTATGGATGATAATTTGTTTATCATATTTTGTGTGATGGCTCTTTGTTTCGATGTGTCATATTTGACATAATGAATACTTTATTTAGAATTATATAGCAAAAGTAAAGAGGAAATTTATTATATACGATATTTTCTTGGGTAAATTTTTTTCCCATTAATTTAAAAGTTATTTTGATTGGAAAAGTTAAATAAAGATGAAATATGTTTAAAAATAGGAAGTTGAAAACAATAGAAAATTTATGAGAGAAGAGACGTAGGTAATTTATCCTAATATATAGGCCAGTTACAAAGATGGTAGGACCCACGAAGTTAGATAATTTTGACGACGGTGTAGGTCAACTAATTCTTCTAAATTTTTGTTTCAAGAAAAGATGTTGACGCCCCTTTTTGGGACTAAATTCAATTTTTTTTTTCCAAAAATTTAATAAAAATTAATGAAATATATGATTAAAAAGTTATAGATCTTATAAAATATGTTATTAAAATTAGTTGTTTACTTTGACTTAAATTTAAATCTAAATTTTAATCTCTATCAAACATGGACGATATATTGAAAAAATATATATGTTTTAAGACATCTTTGGATTCTTAGTCCAGTTTGGTGGAGAATAAAATTAGATTTTTAATAATTTTGATAAAAGATTTTGAAATGTGTGATTAAACAGTTACAGGACCCATAAAATTTGTAGTTAATGTTGATTGTTTGACTCTAATTTAAATCAATACAAATAGGGGCATAATTTTTTTAAGGAAAATTTGTATTTTTCATCATCAACCTTTACGAAATATAACAAATTTACACTTGATTTTTTTATTTTATTTTAGCATAATTAATCCCCCAACACTTAATTATGTAACAAAACTTGTCGTTCCCTTCATTTTGACCATTAAATGACGAATTTGTCATTTTATTAAATAAACAAAAATAAAAGATACCAGTAAAACAACAAAAAATAAGGAAAATTACAAATAGAGTTCTAAAACTTTTCAAGAAGTATAAATAAATTTCACTTAAATAATTAAATACATATTAACAAAATAAAACTTTTCAAGAAGTATAAATAAATTTCACTTAAATAATTAAATACATATTAACAAATAAAAAAGGAATTTAGAAAAATTTCATCTTCCCCAACCGAACTCATCCACCCAATCTATCGACACCCATTTAAATTGTACCTTTTGGATATGTAAATTAATATAATTTAGAAAAATCCATTGAATATATTAAGTCCAAAGTATTACAGATCTTGTGAGAACAAGATATTTCGGAAAGACTTAATAGCGGTTAGTATTATCGAAATTTTTTGTTCCTTTTTTTATTTTAAAGTTTTGGAAAAAATATCATAGAATGCAACAACATCAAATTCATTTTGTTTTATGGTTCATCAATGATCAAATATACTTCAACTTAGGACATTATTTGATTTTATGTTAAAAATTTCTTACAACCAACACGGTCCTCCATCTTTGAGGTAGAAGTAATTTGTTTAGCTTTACATCGATTCCAATGTATCATTTCTAAAATATCGGTGGGACATGTTCGAATACATTGAGTACATCCTATATACATATCATAAATTAGCACTATGTTCCAATCATTTCCTTGTCTAATAATATTATAGATAAGTTACACCGTTCTTATTAGTTTATTTAGTTGTAGTTTTAAGTGAGTTGCAATCTTGAATATGATTTTCAAATTTTACTTTTATATTTTAAAAAAAAATATATCAAAATTGAATCACGACCCTTGGAATGATTTTTTTGTAATCATTTGCAGGTTGGTGTCACCAAAATCCTATGTTGAAGATGGTCCCATAAATTAATGTTTGCATGTTGGTGTCACCATCAATCTTAGCCCCGTTTGTAACAATTTTTCATTCCAAAAAATAAAATTTTTATCGTTATTTCACTATTTCAATCATCATTTTTTTTACTTTTTTGCTCATAGATAGGATCCACTTTATTTCTAGCAATAAAAAAATCAATTCTCATAATCACTACCAAACAGATCCTTAATGTTTGCACGACTGTTATGATAAATAAATGTTCCCACGAATTAAGCAAAGCAAAAAGTTGATGAATTTGGAATATATAGTACGAAATATTGTTGCCATTTGTGTAGTTGGTATTCTTGTAGGAAAGGATAAGACACACGTTTTTGGTTTATCCATTTTCCTCCTTTCTCTGTTTTCCCTTGTTTGTCATGTCAAGTTGAAAACTGCCATCTCATGTTTTTCATGGTATAAGAATAACGTGATTAGCAGTCCCTCTTGAGGTGGCCGAGTTAATGGAGTAGATGAACGCGGAGGTCTTTGGTCACGAGTTCAATTCCCCCTATAAACACTTTTTCGGCCGAGTTTATCGCACCGAATTTGCTTAGTGCGGTTTACCTGATTGGCGTAGTTTACAGGCCATTGCATCAGCCCGAGGGTTTACGCAGTGCAAACCCGATGAGTAGTGGCCGCGGGTTCCCGTCATTAAAAAAAAAAAAAAGAATAACGTGATTAGCTTATAAAACATGATCAACTCTATTTCTGAAACCAACCGAAAGTGATATTAATTAGCCCCTGATTGTTATTTATTATTTGAAAAGTTAAAGAGTTTTGAATATATTTTATCTTCCTCTATTGTGAAGAAAGATTTGAAAATAGTTTATAAACAATTTAAATTATGAAAAGATAAAAATGAATGGTTTGAAGCTCTAGATTTCTATTGAGAATGCTCCAATGAGTTCTCATGGAAAACTATAGACTTTTTCTTATCGGAGCAATGTATTCTAATTTCTACATGAGCATAAGTTGACATAATCGTGCGGGAAAAAAAAATAAAAAATAATAATAAAGCCACCAATCCCTAACTGCATTTGAAGTAATATAATATTATATACAATTTAAATTATTTATTAGACAATATCTAAGATTATAAATTATATAAAATATCTAATTTCACAAATAAATTAATATAATGTTTTCTGAAAATAGGATAATTGTACAGGAAAGTTATCAAACTTTGACATCAAAATGCAGTTAAGTCATTTAACTTTAATTAGTAGCAATTGCGTCATTGAACTTCACTTTTAATGGCAATTAAACCATTACTTTAGTGTGACGATAAAAAATGAAACAAAATTTGCTGACGTGGACGTTAAGAAATCTGTCAACTTAGTCTTTCACATGAACTTAGGTTAATAGTACTAAAATATATTTGGTAGTGATTATGAGAATTGATTTTTTGACTGTTAAAAAGAAAAGTGTGTCTACGTTTTAGTGAAAAAATAAAGAATGATGGCTAAAAATGGTGAAATAACGGTCAAAATTTTGATTTTTTGGAGTGAAAAGTTGCTACCAAACGGGGACTAAGTTATCATTATCACAAACTTTTATCATATATTTATCTTACTTTGATATTATAAAATTTTAAAATATTTTAAACATTAAATTGTCTTTGAAAAACATGACAAAGAAAATTTTAATAAAAAATTGAAATAAAATAACAAAATATTATATCTATACAACTATATAAATATTAAGAATGCATGAAAAGTTCATGTAAATCTTATATTTAACTTGTTAAAAAAGAATATTAGATAATTTAAGATATTTGAATCAATAAATAAATATTTGTTATAAAAGTTAAGAAGAGAGAAGTCAATAGGTTTATGTGTTTTATTAAGAATCAAAATCCTGTATTTATAAGGCAAAACTAGGGATACAATAGTAATTGTCATTCACCTCTAAATTCTAATAATCTTTCCTTTTACAACACTCCCCCTTAAATGATAAATTACAAAATATCTATCTCGTTAAAATCTTGTTTGATAAAAACCCAATGGGAAAAAAATCAAACGAAGGAAAAAAAGTATAATTATTTTAGAGTACTAAAAATAAATGCTGCCTCATTAAAACCTTGCTAGAAAAATTCAGTGGGACAAAACCTAAGCTAAGGAAAAAGAGTACAGCTACTCCCCCTGATGTTAATCACTGAAAATCTTTGAGTCGGCGTATCCCAATCTCATGAACTAATTTCTTGAATGTAGATGTTGGCAGTACTTTTGTGAATAAATCGCCCACATTGTCACTTGAGCGAATTTGTTGGATATCGCTATCACCATTCTTTTGAAACTCATGTGTATGAAAGAATTTTGGAGAAATATGCTTTGTCCTATCACCTTTGATATAGCCTTCTCTGAGTTGTGGAATACAAGCTGCATTATCTTCATACAAAATTGTTGGACTATCCTTTGTTGAAATTAATTCGCATGATGTTTAGATATGATGGGTCGTGTTTTTCAACCATACCCATTCTCCGCTTGTTTCATGGATTGCAATAATTTCAGAATGATTTGAAGATGTAGCTGTCAAGGATTGCTTCATAGATCTCTATGATATAGTTGTTCCTCCACGTGTAAACACATAACTTATTTGTGATTTAGCTTTATGTGGGTCAAATAGATAACCTGCATCTGCATATCCCACTAAAGTAGATTCCGACTTTTGAGAATAAAATAATCTCAAATCAATAGTACCCTTTAGGTAATGAAAAATATGTTTAACATCATTTCAATGTCTTTGAGTTGGTGTACAACTATATCTTGCAATGAGATTTACAGAAAAAACTATGTCGAGTCGAGTGTAATTTGTAAAATAAGTTAATGCTCCAATTGCACTAAGATATGGTACTTCAAAACCAAAAACTTTTTCTCCATCTTCAAGTGGACGAAATTGATCTTTTTTCACATCAAGTGATCGAACAACCATAAGTGATACCAATGGATGTGCATTATCTATGTAAAAACGTTTTAAAACATTTTTGTATACGTAGATTGATGAACAAATAATCCATCTGAGAAATGTTCAATCTGCAATCCANGCCTGCTTCATGGATTGTAATAATTTCAGAATGATTTGAAGATGTAGCTATCAAGAATTGTTTCACAGATCTCCATGATATAGCCGTTCCTCCACGTGTAAACACATAACCTGTTTGTGATTTAACTTTATGTGGGTCAAATAATCTGCATCCACATATCCCACTAAAGCAGATATTGACTTTTGAGAATAAAATAATCTCAAATCAATAGTACCATTTAGGTAACGAAAAATATGTTTAACATCTTTTTAATGTCTTTGAATTAGTGTAAAGTTATATTTTGCAAGGAGATTTATAGAAAAAGCTATGTCGAGTCGAGTGTAATTTGTAAGATAAGCTAATGCTCCAATTGCACCAAGATATGGTACTTCAAGACCAAGAGTATTTTCTCCATCTTCAAGTGGACGAAATAGATCATTTTTCGTATCAAATGATCGACCAATCATAGGTAATGCCAATGGATGTTCATTATCCATATAAAAACGTTTTAAAACTTTTTCTTTATACGTAGATTGGTGAACAAATAATCCATCTGCGAAATGTTCAATCTGTAATCCAAGACAAAATTTGATTTTTCCCAAATCATTCATTTCAAATTCATTTTTCAAATAATCAGCAATTTTGTTGAGCTCTTCAGGAGTTCCAATTAAATTTAAATTATCAGCATAAACTGCCACAATTGCAAATCCACTATTTGTTTTTTTTTTTTTTAATAAAAACACATAGGCAGATATCGTCATTTTTATAACCCTCATTCAACAAATATTCGCTAAGGCAATTATACCACATGCGTCCAGATTGTTTTAATCCATATAATGATATTTACAATTTAATTGAAAACATAGTTCTTCAGGAGAATATAGTTCTCATGCATGTATCGTTTGTTCCTGATATCTTAAGTCCTTCGGGGACTTTCATAAATATGTCACTATCAAGTGAACCATACAAATATGCAGTTACTACATCCATAAAACGCATATCAAGCTTTTGTAATACGATCAAACTAATTAAGAATATAAAAGTGATGGTGTCCATTACGGGAAAATATGTTTCTTCATAATCAATTCCTGGTCTTTGTGAGAAACCTTGAGTTACTAGTCGGACTTTGTACTTTGTCATTTCATTATTTTCATTTCTCTTTCGTACAAAAACTCGTTTGTATCTAACAGGGATTACATTTTCAGGTGTTTGAACTACAAGTCCAAACACTTTTCATTTCTCCAAAGAATTCAATTCCGCATGTATGGCTTCTTTCCATTTTGGTCAATCATTTTTATTTTGATAGTCTTTAACCGACTGTGGTTCAGGATCCTCATTCTGTATAATAACAAGAGCCACATTAAAGGCAAAAATATTGTCTATAACAACATTATTTCGTTCCCATAATTTATGAAATAACATATAATTTATTGAAATCTCATTATTTTCGGACACTTGTAGTTTTTCAGGAACTGTATTTTTAATATCTGATTGATCAATCTTTTCTAATGTAATTTCTTCCGAAATTTTTGGTTGATTTTTTTCATGTGCTTTTCTTTTTCGAGGTGCAGAGTTTTTTGAACTAACTGATCGACTACAGTTCTGGCGTATTTGAGATTCATTTGTTACAGCAGATTGTTCTACAGGAAAATCAATTTTTGTTGGAATATTTTCTGCTAGACATATGACTTTGTCACTTTTTTGTGTCAACAAATATATCAGGTAATTGATTTGCAACTCTTTACAAATGAATAATTTTTTCAACCTCTTGCTCACATTGATTGCTACAGGAATCAAAATGAGGTAGAGTTGTTTCATTCCAAGAAATTTTACCTTATTTTTCAGGATGTAGTTTTTCCTTCCCAAAGTTAGGAAAGTCATTTCATCAAAATGACAATCTGTAAAACGTGCAGTAAATAAATTACTCGTTAAAAGTTCAAAATACCTAATAATTGATGGTGAATCAAAACCCACATAAATTTCAAGTTTTCACTGGAACCCATTTCAGTATGTTGTGGGGGTGAAATAGGAACTTGGACAGCAAAACCAAAGACCCGTAAGTGAGAAATATTAGGTTCATAACCAAATGCCAGTTGCAAAGGTGAATATTGATAATAGGCAATTGGTCTAATACGAACCAATGATGCAATATGTAGTATGGCATGACCCCAAACAGAAACTATGAGTTTTGTTTTCATAAGTAATGATCTAACAATAAGTTGTAGACGCTTAATAAACGATTCTGTCAAACCATTTTGTGTATAGACATATGTAACTGAATGTTCAATTATAATCTCGATTGACATAAAATAATCATCGAATGCTTGTGATCTAAATTCACCAGCATTGTTAAAGCGAATAGTTTTAATTGAGTAATTGGTAAATTATGCTCGTAATTTTATAATTTGAGTAAATAGTCTAGCAAAGGCTACATTCCAAGTGAAAAGTAGGCAAACATGTGACCATCTAGTGGAAGAATCAATTAATACCATAAAATAACTAAATGGTCCACATGGTGGATGTATTGGCCCACATATATCTCCATGAATTCTTTCCAAAAAAGTTGGAGATTCAATATTGACCTTTGTAGTTAAAGATCTAATAACTAACTTGCCTAGTGAACAAGCTACACATGGATAAGCATTAGGTAAAATAATCTTCTGATTCTTTAAAAGATGTACATGTGAGTTGTTTATTATTCGACGCATCATTATAGCTTCTGGATGTCCAAGTCGATCATGCCAAAGTATAAAACTTTTTTTGTCAACGAACTTCTGGTTCGTGACATTATTGATTCAACCATTTTTATAAATGTATAGTACATGCCAGATAGGAGTGTATGATTTTTTTTTTATCTGCTTCTGACCAGATACAAAAAAAGTTATACAAAGATATTCGATATTATTTTCTTGTGTCGTCTTAATATGATATCCATTGCAACAGATATCTTTAAAACTAAGCAAATTTCTTCTGAATTTATTAGAATAAAGTACATCGTTAATATATAATTTTGTATTATTTGGTAAAATAATACAAGTTCTTCCAGAACCTTCAACGATATTCGATACACCTGATATTGTATTGACATTATTCTATTTTAATGTTAAGTCCAAAAAATATTTTTTGTCTTAAAAAATAGTATGTGCGGTTGCACTATCAATTAAGCAGGTGTTTTGACAATCCATCATCAATCTATCAATATAACAAAATAAATATATTTTAAAAAACTTGAATTTAAATTCAAAATGATAAACATAATTAATACTGTGAAATTAACGATTGATAATAAAGTTCAAATTTTTTGGCGAAAAGTAAAAACATATTTCAAACTAAATTTCTAAAATAAAAGGAAATACTAGAAATATAAAAAAAAAAACAACTAACTAATCTATATCTTCCATCACACTACCCTCAATCAAATGGTCAATATTTCCATTTGGATCAGCAAAGAAATCGGAGACATCCAAATGAGTCACATCAATTGGACCATCATAGTCAGCAAAATTTGTCTCCACTTTTCCCTTTCCCTTAATTGATTTTTGGTAGAGATCCACAAGGTGTTTTGCCGTACGACAGGTACGTGTCCAATGCCCCTTTCATTCCACATTTAAAATAACTTTCTTCATTGTACCTTTTTAGGTGTGCTACTTTCATTTACTTTGTGCCTTTTGAAATTGTTGTCTTATTGTTGATAACTTTGTCGATTATTTTGTCCATGGTTTACTCCGCGTGCACGTCCGCGTCCACATCCAAATCCATGTCCACGTCCGTGTCCGTGTCCTTGTCTTGATATTGCATTTGCTTCAAGCAATACAGTACCATTTGCTTCAGGCAATAGTATAGAACCAGTTGGACGTAACCCATGATTTTTTATCAGCAGTTCATTATTCTGTTCAGCAACAAACAGGCAAGATATAAGTTCTGAGTACTTCTTGAAATCACACTCGCGATATTGCTGCTGCAGGAGCACATTCGTGGCGTGAAAGGTGGAAAAAGTTTTCTTCAACATGCCTTCATCAGTAATTTTTCTCCACACAATGTCAATTTTGAATATATTCTGAACAATTCAGAATTGAACTCGCTAATAGTTCTGAAGTCTTGCAAACGAAGGTGCATCCACTCATAACGGGTTTTGGGGAGGACTATAGTCCTTTGATGATCAAATCTTTCAGTTAATTTTTTCCAAAGAACATGTGGATCTTTCTCAGTAAGATATTCAATTTTCAGTCCATCGTGAAGATGATGACGAAAGAAGATGAGTGCTTTTGCACGATCTTGCAGTGATTCTTTATTTCCTTCTTTTATTGTCTCTCTTAAACCTTTTGAGACAAGATAAATATCAGCATTAAGTACCCATGATAAATAATTTTTGTCAGAGATGTCAAGTACAGCAAACTCGAGTTTTGTGATGTTTGTTATTTGATTAACTACACAATAAAGTAAAAGAAAATATAATTAGTTTCGAAAAATATGATTAAACTTCATATAATAATTAATCAAGTAGTCAATATTAACTTGACATAAGTTACGTGTTTTCTTTCAGGGATAAATACTAAAATAATATATTATTCGAAACATATGCTACTTCAGAAGCACGTTGTATTTTATTATTATTTCTTCAAGATTAATACGTCAATATTCTTCTGGAATATCAAAAAATATAATTTATGCTCTTCAGGAGCAAATAATATTTTTCAAGAATATTAATTATAATATTGTGTTACTTCAGGAGCATCAACAAACAATTATAATCAATAGATCTTCGATTAATACTCTTCTAGAATATTAATTATAATGTTGTTCTACTTCAGGAGCAATAACATGATAAAGTATTAATTCAAAATTTATGATAGAACAACACAAATATTTAATCAAGTTAAAGAATATTAATTATCATACAACTAAAAAAATAATTACCAAATAGTTTGGATATGAATTTATATTTTACAATTAATTACCAAATATGTATTACAAAAAAATAAAAATCTTGAAAAGATATGCTTTAAAGTTATTCTTTACCATAAACATATATTTTACATCCATAAAAAATTAAAGAAAGAATTACATAAATGAATACATCTAATGCTACACATGTTACACAGTAAATAATATTTAATAATTCATATACATGAATTAAAGCAAAGTACAAATTGTTACTGCGCAAATTAACTTAAATTGACGCAAACTCATATTCGAAAATTGAAAACAAGAGGTTGTGCCACACGTGAAGACATGGATTAAAGACAAATTCTTATACATCTAATGATTGCAACGCCTGAATATGATTTAAATAAATGGATTTACAAAAATCCATACAATTGACTGCCACATAACCAAGAAGTAAAATTAAGAGGTAGAAATTAATGTAATTGTAGTGGACAAAAGAGCCTTCAATTTATTATTGGTACCGTGAAACACGTATTAGATTTGAATTGGACAAAGCACAAGTTAATGCGTATGTATAAATAGAATTCACATGCTACCAAATTAATTTAGGTATACGTGAGAAATATTCCTACCTATAAAAATTATTACATTCACTAAACTTTGAAAAATTAAGTTATCGTGCTGATAACGTGTTATAAAAGTGAAAAAAAAAAGAGAGAGAAGAGAATAGAATAGAGAGAAGTCAATAGACTTATGTGTTTTATTAAGAATCAAAGTCCTGTATTTATAGTTATATCTATGCCTTTAAAAAGGGGGGAAATGTTTGTACTTTTCAATCGGCAATAACCCACCAGTTGAATTAATTATCCATTGATCCAGTTCTTTGGCTATATCAATAACTTGACTGGATTTGAATTATATTTTTAGTTGTCGTTTGAATTGAGGTTAAGTGCTTGTTTGTGCCTCATTATTTATGAGTAATATATTATGAAATAGTGATTGATGTTGAAATGTGTGATTAAAAAAAAGAAATTTTTTTTTATTTACGTGTAATATTATTTTAATAAAGTGGTTGAAAATGAGTATTGTAGAAAAAATAAGTGATAGAATGTGAAAAAATGGAAGGCAAACAAAGCCTAAATTAGAACAAATTGTTGCCAATTTGAAGAAGATTGTCAATACAATTGCAACTAAATTGAAATTTAGTGATATAATCTGCAATTAAGGACAAAGTTTGGCGACCACGGGGCCATTATCCCTTACAAAACCTCATATTTTAACCAATTAGTTCGATCGAATGGCTTGAATAACTTATTTTCAAGCACAAAATCTCTCTCTCACATACACACTCATGTTACTTGAGTATGGAATTCTCCTTTGCCCTGACAACACAACCATTACTATTGTACATAAGCACAATGCAATAACCCAACTTTTCTAATTTTTTTTTTCAATCTTCTCTTTTGTTTCCTATCCCTATTACAATGCCAAAGTCTTCTCTTTAACTTCTTCAACCCCTTAACCCTAATTCGACATAGTAATAATACGAGTGCTTTAATGCTTGAACAACTCTTATGAGAAATAATTTTTTGCAGGTTGATGATGGTCCGCACGAATTAAACAAAAACAAAAGATTGATAATTTTGGAATTATATTCGTTGCTTCCGTGTAGTTGATTGCTCTTCTCGTAAGAAAGGATAAAAACATGTTTTTGGTTTATTCATTTTTGGGCATGTTTGTTGAAAACTACCCTCTCACGTTATCATGGCTGTATGGTATAAGAATATTTACTATTTCTAACCCTATAATCCTATGTTTTGTATAGTTTCATATGATATAGTGTCATTTGAATGAGGTGAATGAGGATAACGTGATTAGCCAGATAAGAAAAAATTTTAACTTTGTGTGTAATATTATTTTATCGAAGAATGTTATTAAAAATAAGAGAGAAAAATGTATTTTGAAAATAATGATTAAAAATGTCACAACATAAACTTTTTCAAAAATTTCAGGCCACACCAACATATTGTTGTTGTTGGGAATTTACTTATCATGTATAGCGGAAAATAAAACAGATTTCAATTCTCACCAGGAATCTGATTTGTATTTAGGTAGAAATTGTGATAGAAATTACACATTTTGCAAAAATTGCAAACTCCTTTGCTTTTCTTTTCTTCCAGCAACCTTGATCTGCCACCCACAGCTATCTAATTGTCTAGTTTTCAATGAAATTTCCAACAGAGAACAAGATTATACGGAACCAATATTTTTTTCTCTTGTGCTAGCAAGAAAATAAAATCCTCTACAAATTCTAATCCCTAACCACTTATTTATTAAACGGGCTTGGCTTGTCTCCTGACCTGATCCAATATTTAATTAATCCATTTAATTAAATCCGATCCATGAATTAATTAATCATAATTAATTCATTGAGGCATATAAAAATGAACAGCCCAATTAAAATTTATCCGATGCTTGTTAAATTAATTAATTGACAATCACAATCTTTTAATTCTCCTTTTGTGTGTGATCCATCAAGTTCCCAATCACGATACCTAATAATGTGAATTATTGTGTGTGATCCAACAAGTTCCCAATCACGATGAAAAATGTCATGTGGTATGACAAAATCAAAATTATTATAAGATATGGAAGTGTGCTAATCTCGATTATCAATCATATATTTCATTCTACTATTAAAGTATGTTTGTTTCCCATTTTTAGCACATAACAATGCTTTTTTTGACCGTTGGAAGCCAGGATTTTTTACACAATGTGAGAGGCTAGTCAAAAAAAGGCTTTGTGGGGTCAATTAACAGTCCAATTTCTTCTAAAATGGAAAAACAAATGGCAAACAAACAAGGGCTAAGTCAATATAAGTCAAAAACTCATTTTCGACTTCTAAGTATACCTTGATCAAGAATTTCGTTATCGACTTAATTGAATGAAATTTAGATCATAATCTCTTAATGTCTAAGTGTGACGAATCATCTATTAGTCATTCACAACCTTCATACGATTCTTGACATACCCAAACGATATGCAGAGCAACATCAAATATCACCAAAGTATGATCGCCTTCATACAAGGTAACATGATGACTTCAAGTTAAAGAACCAATTCTACTATCGAACATTAGAGATTAACCACTGACACTCAGATAATTATCTATGTGGAATCTACCAGCAAGTCTCCAATGTTTTGTTTTATAATAAAACATTCACGTATTCATTCAAGTGTTACCACACTTTAGCTTATGAGATCAGCTTCTTACTTCACAGTAAGAAATGCCACACGTGATAATCTATCCGTAATAACAATATTTGTGTCTCATTATTACTTACGACTATAGAGTATTTAACATTCAATCATACGTAATTTGTATCTCACAATCACAACTGTATGTGATTAACAAATTATTGAAACTTGAATTTACGGACTCTATTATTTAATATTATATGTGGAATCTCCCAATGGGTCTTCAATGTTTTGTTCTATAACAAAACATCCACGCGTTCATATAAGTGTCACCACATTTTAGCTCGTGAGATCAACTATTTACTTCACAAGTAAAAAATGCTACACGTGATACTATATCCGTAAGGAAAATTCTAAATGTACACAATGAAATCCCGAATCTTGTACACAATGCTGACGTGGCGATAAATTTGAATTCAAAAAAAGGTGTAGTCTGGTCAAAATATCTCTCTCTTTCCTCTCTCTTCATTTCACAAGAAAATGACAATTTCTCTCTCTTTCCTCTCTCTTCAGACGCTCTCTTTACAATGAATACTCACAATTTCTCTTTCCTTACTCTCTCTTTTAGACTCTCTCTGCACTATCTACTCTGTTTTTTGCACATCTTTCATCTGTTACATTTACTTTTCTTTCAAGAAGCATATATAGTATTTACATTTCATTTTCCCAAATCCTAACTACAAGATATATGGTAAACAAGATTATTTTTATCGTCTTTGATTCGTTAAACATGAAGCTGGACGAATGATAAAAATTTTCTAATGTCTCTGTTCTTTACTCATATTCGCTATTTTTGGCACTTGATTAATTTTTTTTATTGGATTAGGATTGTGCTATGGGTGGCCAAAACAGGGGATTATGTCATTCTTGTAGGATTGTGGGACACGTGTTGCCAGAATGTCCAAAAAAGATTAAATGCCCAAACTGTGGCTAGGGCTTCGTTAGGTGGTTGGAGGTAGAAAAGATTTCGGATAATAAAGGGCCGTTGTTCCATAGTTGTACCTGCAACTATCGACTTTTCAAGTTTTCTAACATTCCATCGTATAAAGAGTTTTCATTGCAAGGTAAATCAAGTGGCACTACCAACGGAAGTGAACCGGTCGACGATTTGTCCCGTATGTTGATGACGTGTGCAAAAATAACCGAGGGGAGAAACTTGGAGATTTCATTCAACATCACCATATGCAAAGGGAAACGAGTTTCGGAAGATATAGAATGAAATGTATGTAATTGAGTAGGTTCAACTTATTGTACTTAAAATTGCAGTGATGGGTACACATTTGGAGCACATTTTTTGTTAAGGTGTCTTGATCTAGAGCAGTTTTCATTGTGTGTAGTGAACTATTACAAGTGTTCTCAATCAAGTTTCATGTTGCAGTACATTGCTTATTTGGTTGTCTACCCAATTATGTTATTTTACAATTCATGGCATCATTACAATCTTGATCTTATTTTACTCAGTAAACTCGAGTTTCATTGGAAATTCCATCAAACTGTCTACCATCATGCACACCATTCTGAAATTCCATCTGTTGGCGTGGTGAGTTGGTGCAACAACTGAAAACCCATTAAACTATCTACCATCATGCACATCAGTCAACCCATGGAATGCAAGTTGGTGCAACAACTGAAAACCCATGCAAAATACACATTTAATCTAATTTCCCTAATACACGCTGTTAATATTACTGAGAAGAAGAAATGTAGCTATGATTCATTGAGTGGTTCAATTGAAAACCTATGCTAAATTACAGAAAATCAATGCTGTACCTAATATAAAACTCATCAAAAATATATTACGAAGATTCCACAATAGTCAACTACATCAAATGCTGGAATTTAAAACTTGTACATCAAAAAACAACTCCTACATATAAATGTACTGGACTTTTAAACCCCTACATCAAAATTAGGGATGGGCACGTGTCGGTTCGGTTTGGTTCTAAAGAGAATCGAACCGAACCAAAATTTTCGGGTATTTAGTAAATGGAACCGTCGAGTCCAAATATAATTATGGAACCGTTCGGGTTCGGTTCCATTCGATTCAGTTCGGTTCGGTTCCATTCCGTTCAGTTCTGTACTATAATTAAATTTTTTCACATTTATAACAACATTATATAAATACAACCAATGACACGTTCAATGGTTTTGAAATGTCAAAGACTAGTAGACTGCCTTGTTCAAATGATCGCTACAGTCAAAATTTCGGTTGGCGGAGGTCACAACTTCGATCGGAGGTCACAGCGTCGGTCGACGATTGTATAGGTTTTGGAATGTCAGCGAGGTTGTGAGAGTCGAGACAGCGTTATGCACTTTAGTATAGGTGTTTAGGGTTATTTAGTGGGTTGGATCTTGTTGGGCTAAGAAATGAGACAATAAAATGGATAATTGGGCCAAAAATTAAAAAATTAGAAATGAAACAAATTATTGGGCCAAAAATTTGAATTTAGAATTTGTTAATTTGTTTAGAAAAAATTAAAATTAAAATAATTTGATTTATTCAATATAAAAAAAATTAGAAATATTCGGTTCTTATTTGGTTCTTCGGTTCTTGGTCTAAAACAGAGAATCGAATCGTACCCGTCGGTTCTCAATTCAGATACCGGTTCGGGTATTTAATTTGATAAGAACCGTCAGGTTCGGTTCGGTCAGTTCGGTTCGGGAGATTTGCCCAGCTCTAATCAAAATCTCCAATGCTCTCCTGCGTGCCGATCTCCTGCGAAATTGGAATTCATTAAAAAACCATTGACGTATGGCAAGTCATTGAGGCAAATAAATACAGAACGCGGGGCTAGAAATTGCTTTCTTATAGATAAATTTATAAAGGTTTCTTATAGATAAATTTTTTTCAAACACCAATTAAATAGGCAGAATTGGTTACAAAACTTTTTACATAAACAAAAGATTATATCATAGAGTGGAAGGACAAACAATTAAACAAATGCAATCACTATAGTAAAGCCGTAATGTTATTGGAGTCAACAGAGGCTCTAATGATTGGTTATAATCCTTAGGTTTAAAAATCCAGCATTTGAAATGTATAACACAAATGCAAGTTGTGCCCATTAATTTCTAGCAGTGCCCTTGCTTGAACAACATTTAAAATCTAAAATATGCCTTGAAAACATGATATGTCTGGCCTAGGATTTAAAACCCGCAGTTTATTGGATCGTCCAAAAAGTGTAAAGGATTCGAGACTACGACTTCAAATCTCATCAATTCACATGCTATAATTTATCCAATGGCTACTGCTACTGGTCTTTCAATTCAAATTCAACCGTGAATCATCTTGTCAACTTGAAACCATTCGTTCAAATCTGTCCACCTAAAATGAACTTAGTTGATTGGAGAACAATGAATGCAAGGGACAGATTGAACACAAACTAAAAGATGTTTGCCTCCGTAGATACTAAATTGTTATCAGCTTTTCTAGTACAAATTGATTCCAAACAACCAATTATCATTATCGAACAACAACTTAACTCATTACTGAACTATTCTACCAAGATAAAGGGATTCATCTTGAACAAAGAGAATAGTTAAAAGCAAAGGAACATTGAACATTATATGAACTCGTTTTCCAGGATTATTCTGCTCTTCACTGGGTGTTTCAATTGAATCGCCCAGTAAACCAGTCATGAAGGTTCCAGAAATATATACAAGAGATCTCGTTGCAACAAGAAGTGCACCTGAACATTTAATGAGGATGAAACTTTGTCTTTTTCCCTGTTCCATGTAGCTGAGTTTGCCATCTGTAAATCATGGAGAACGCACTCAGTTCAATCTGTACAGTGATTATCAAAATAAAGAATTCTGCTCGAAATCATACCTTTCGACTGATATTTGATTTTCTAGAACCAGCTTCTAGACATCCCTTTCGGCGAAGTTTTTTAGGAGCTCCCTTGCTTTTTGTGTATTTAGGGTCGAAGATGATTCCGCTAGCACACTTTCCGGCTTCATCCAAGCGTTGAGAGCCCACGCTACTATACTTCAACATTGAAGAATCATTTGTTTGGATTTCAATCCAGTCCATGATGCCACGTGACCGTAACTCATCGTGTGCTACGAAGTCCGCTAACTTCATAAATGCATTGCATATTTGCTTATATCTAATTTGGTTTGGAGTACTAATCCAACCATCATAAGTAATCGGAACCCTCATAAACAATCTGTTCACATCCCTTCTCCATCTTCTCAAAATGTACTTCTCAGGAACTAAGTGCACTTGGTTTCGAATCAAAATCGTTATCGCGTGCTTGCAAATAATTACTCTGAACTCGAACAGGTGACAACTACATTCAAACTTGCATTCATCTCTACGAAAGCACACTTTAAAGATTTTTGTCTTCATACAGTTGTTCATACTAATGTCCTCACGTACATCGTACGTAGTATGTAAATACGTCTCATGAAGTCCTAAGACTTCACAATACACCTTTCCAGTAAATTGTTCTTTAAACTCCTTGAACTTCGCGATTGTGTAAACTAATTGGAATTGCCTTTCCATTTCGTACCTTGTCACATATGGGGCCATTTGTGAAAATGATTTGAAGTCCGCTTGGAACTCCTTTTCAACTTTACTTCTCAAGGCACGCTCATACTGCTCTACAGACTTGCTTCAGAGATGTTTTAGAATGAACATAGCCGTCAAAAAATGCATTAATACCTTCACTCCGTTGTGTGGTTGACATACCGGCCCAAAATGAGGTTTTCAAAAAGCATGGTACCCATCGACCTCTTTCATTGTACAGGCTGGTCAACCAAGCATGTTCTAGCAAGTCATAATCAACGAGCATCTTATTCCATCCTTGTTCAAATTCCTCGCAACTTTGCATATCATATACCAACGCATGAATAGTAGCAATAATGGAAGCTTTATGTCTATGAGAGATGTTTTCGAATGAACATAGCCGTCAAAAAATGCATTAATACCTTCACTCCGTTGCGTGGTTGACATACCGGCCCAAAATGAGGTTTTCAAAAAGCATGGTACCCATCGACCTCTTTCATTGTACAGGCTGGTCAACCAAGCATGTTCTAGCAAGTCATAATCAACGAGCATCTTATTCCATCCTTGTTCAAATTCCTCGCAACTTTGCATATCATATACCAACGCATGAATAGTAGCAATAATGGAAGCTTTATGTCTATGGCCCCCAAATTTTTCTGGTAACTTTTTCAGAATATGCCACAGACACCATCTATGCTTTGTGTTTGGAAACACGATTTCAATTGCATTTTGCATAGTACGGTCTTGATCTGTAATTATCCCACATGAAGCTTGAGCGCGCATACATTCAAGCCAAGTTTCAAATACCCATACAAAGGTCCTTGTGTCTTCATTTGAGAGCAAGCCACATCCAAGTAGAGTTGATTGTCCACGATGGCTTACCCCAACAAAAGGAGCGAAAGACATCTCGTACTTGTTAGTCAAATACGTGGTGTCAAATGTAACTATATCACCGAATTTCTTGCACGCTTGCCTACACCTGTTATCTGCCCAGAACACGTTCCGCAGTCGGGCCTCATCATCTAAGTCTATGCTAAAGAAGAAACCAGGACTGCATGCTTGCATCTTCGTAAAATAAGCTTGTATTGCAAGAGCATCTCCTTCACCCAGTCTTAACCGTTGGACTTTATCAATGAAATTTCTACAATCTTTCTCAATGCACGTAATATTTTCATAACCACCGGCTTCAACCACGGTTGAGTTAAAACTCTTATGTAATGGTATACCAGCTACGTCATTTATTTCAAGCTGTCTTCTCACACGTGCACTGATTTCTCGATTGCCGCGATATAGCCTTGATTTCGACGGGCTTGTTTTGTGATTATACTCCAGTTGAACAGTGTTAATACGCCATGCGCTACTAAGATCTGAACATGCTGTCAATCTTGTTTTACAGCCTGATTGTATTGTTGGTTGAGGCTTCAGGATTGAATGACGGCCCTCCCGACTGCATGTGAAAGTGATATAATGCACAACCCCATCCTCACCCTTCCTTGAATTTCTTTTCCTCACCAGAAATCCTACTTGGTATGCCTAGTTCTTGTAAAATTCGAACACTTCATTCCAACACTAGGCACAATAATATCGGTTCCTTCTCGTAAACTCATGTCATTCGGATTATCGTCTTCGGATGAAGAGATTTCCAAAATACCTACATTCATGACAGGAAGAACAACAATCAAAATAAGAACTCTTGGAGGGAAACACTGTACATTTTGTAATGGATATGATTGTACTAAAGAATGAACAACAATCAAAATAAGCATTTTTTCAATTATTGGACTAAAGAATGTATTTATCTTTCTGAACTCATAAATATCATCTGATTGCTCCATTAATATGTTCAATTGGTCAATTGCAATCTGGCTCATCTTCAAATGATTCGAATGAACTCCAATTAAGGTCTAATCTCTCATATTTCACTTCAATTTCATAAACTGCATCTAAATTAAGATTTACCTATAATTAACATATTGTACACTAGATTAACTATCACTTAATTCACCATAAATAATTAAATAAAAAAGTCATAAATAATTGAATAATGTGTAATTATCATGCAAATAAATTGTTGGTTCCCGGTGCAATTGACAAAATCATTTCACGCTCTACATTTTGTAATGAATATGATTGTAGAAACTATTGGTCAAAAAATACAAATTCTTGGATTGACAATACTGCCAGGGAAGAAAATCTAGGGTATCTGGACATATCAAGATTATGAAAAAGAAATGTTACCCATGTTATTGTCGGAATCAATGTTGCCCCGTCGGAGTTGCCTCCTTCCATTTCATATTCATCTTTACAATAACTGGGTTTCGGGTGAATCACGAACAGTGCAGATAACGGGGTTGGGCTCACTGTCACATCGTCGCCGGCATCGATGTTCCCGGCGGGGTCGGATGGATTTTCCCCTCATTCCATTTCTCAGTCGCCTTTGTGGGGGGAGGGGATTTGGAAGAGAGGTGAAATGGTGAGCAAAATGGTGGACAAATGGTAGAGTTGAGGTTTAACATTTACAACAAAATCCAATTTCTCAGGTTCAACGAGATTTTCATTTTCAAAAGGTCAAAATATTGCCACATCAGATTATGTAAACCATTGTGTGAACCAATGGGTACATGTAGCACTATCCTATCCGTAATAACAATATTCGTATCTCGTTATTACTTACGACCATAAATCATTTAACATTCAATCATATGTAATTTGTATTTCATAATCACAACTCCCTGTGATTAACAAATTACTGAAACTTGAATCTACGAACTCTATTATTTAATATTATTTATAAGAATATAGATTTAAATAAATAATAGATTTTACCAAAATTTAATGCATTAAACATATTAAATGTGTGTTTGAGCCCATTCTTTTTAAAAATGTATTTTAAAATAGTAGATTGATGGAGAATGTGTGGTTAAAGATAAAGATTTTTTTTTAATTTGTGTGTAATATTATTTTAATAAAGAATATGTGGTTGAGAAGAAGAGAAAGAAAAATATATTTTAAGAAAAATAAGAATCAAACACCCTATAAAAGTGTTTACAACCAAAATCAATTGGAGATGAGGCATGACACTTAAGACATGTTTGATACCTTTATTTTCCCTGAAAAATAACACCCAATTGTGTTGTTTGGAGACCAAAAATTTCCATGAAATTACTTTTCCACTTCTCCCACACGTGATGTCATTTTCTTGATTCTTAAGGAATTCCATTTCATTTGGTTTTGGCGAGAATTGGATTTTATAGTTTATTTATTTATTTTGGCAATGTAAACAAATTCTATTAACCATTATAAAAAAAATCTATCCATTTAATTTACAATTTTCATGGAAAAAAATAGTCAAATGAACACAAAAAAATTCAAAATTTCAACATTTTTTAGTTGAAAAATAATACCAATCAAATACATTTAATTGACAATTCTCAATAAAACAAGTTCTGGGCAATCAAATTCTCTAAAATTTGTTTTCTTTCCATCCAAATTTCATTTTTGTAAGCCAAAATTTTAACATTTTTTAGGTAAAAAATTATACTAATTAAATACGTTTAATTGACAGTTTTCAATCAAACAAGTTCTAAGTAATCCAATCACCTTAAATTTAGGCACCGTTTGATAGGCACCAATTTTCTAGGGAAAAATGGAATTAGAATGCCAATTTTCAACTTTTGTGTGTTTGATAGTGTTTTATTTTCCATGGAAATTAAATTCTTGGATTTCTTGGGAGTTGTAATTTTCTAGCTTTTGTACTGTTGACTCTTTTTTTTTTTTTTTGGAAACAAGTTCTAAGCATTATTGTAAAACAATTATCTTCCTTTAATTGACAATTTTCATGTAAAACAAAGACAAACGAACACTAAAAGATAGATAATTTTCTTGAATTTTTTTTTTTGTTTTGGCAATAAAAACAAATTTTATCCTCAATACCAATAAATTTCATCCTTTTAATTAACAATTTTCATGTAAAACAAAACCAAACGAATACAAAAAATAATTTTATTTCAATTTTTTTCACGTAAAAAATTATACTAATCAAACACAATAATTTATAATTCTCAAAAAAATAATTTCTAGACAATTTAATTTCTTATAATTCGTTTTTTTTTACTTAAATTCCATATTTGCAATCAATCACACACTTATGGTCAAACTGATCCTACAGTTGTAAGGCCCCACGACAATATATACCGTATACGTCTGCTTGGCTGGAGAGGGAATCAGTGGCAGCAAAGGTTTGGGGGAGCCACCCGCCGCCGCTTGCTTGGTGGAATTGGTGAGCAGTATTTTCAGCCTTTTATGGCCCGGAACAGCATTTTCAACTATTTTGCTTGGCGGGAAATGACAACATTTCCAGATTTTATTGGCTGGTGAACAATATTTTCAGCGATCCTGAGTACCAGTATTTTTTACCCTTTAAGTTTCTGCTAAAAATCAAATTTTAAAAGGATAAACTGTTGTTTCAGCGAAAGAAAGACGAACTTCAATATTTTCTTGTTAGAACGCATGATTAGACAGAAATTATACAACGCCATGCCATGGATATCCTCCCCAACCCACTGTTTTTCCCGTTTGTTAACGTCAACATTTTCATCTCTTGCTGCGCAAATATCCCAAGACCAGCACACAGTACGATTCCTAACTTCAGAGTTCGATTCCCATGTATATGCGGTCATGCTCCAGAATTGCGTGAAAGACTACCATTTCACCACTGGAAAAGCCCTTCACTGCCACATTTTAAAGAGAGGTGGGTGTTTAGACCTATTTGCACGCAATATTTTACTACATTTCTATGTGAAAAATGAGCTGTTAGCTGATGCTGTTAATCTGTTCAATGAAATGCCGGAAAGAAACATGGTTTCCTTTGTTACCTTGATACAGGGGTTTTCCCAGTCAGAAAAGTACATTGAGGCAGTTGAGTTGTTTGTTAGGTTACATAGGGAAGGTCATGAGCTTAATTCATTTGTATTCACTACAATATTGAAGGTTCTTGTGAGTATGGAGTGGTCAGAGTTTGCGTGGTGCACTCATGCTTGTATATGTAAGCTTGGGCATAATGCTAACGCCTTTGTTGGTACTGCACTTATTGATGCTTATTCCGTTTGTGGGTTTGTGGATGTTGCTGGAGAAGTGTTCCATGGGATTGTTGAAAAGGACATGATTTCATGGACAGGGATGGTGGCTTGTTATGCTGAGAATGATTGTTTTAAAGAGGCATTGGATATATTTACTAAAATGAGGATGGTAGGGTTGAAGCCGAATAATTTTACTTTTGCAAGTGTGATTAAGGCATGTGTTGGACTTGCGGCTGTTAGTGCTGGCAAATGTGTTCATGGCTTTATTTTAAAGACTTGTTATGAGATGGATCGTTATGTGGGTGTTTCATTGCTTGATCTGTACACTAGGTCTGGAGACATTGAGGATGCTAGGCAGGTATTTGAAGAGATTCCTAAAGATGATGTGGTTCCGTGGAGTTTCATGATTGCCCGGTACTCACAGAGCGGCCTGTGTGAGGAGGCTTTGGGATTGTTTCTTCAAATGAGGAAAGCATTGGTTACTCCTAATCAGTTCACTTTAGCTAGTGTGCTGCAAGCTTGTGCAACGACAGAAGCTCTGGAACTGGGGAGGCAAATGCATTGCCATGCGCTAAAGGTTGGTCTTGATCTGAATGTGTTTGTTTCAAATGCTCTCATGGATGTGTATGCTAAAGCTGGAAAGATGAAGGATGCAGAGGATTTATTTGTGGACTTGGAAAACAAAAATGAAGTGTCGTGGAATACAATGATTGTTGGCTATGTACAACTAGGAGATGGAGAGGAGGCACTGCATCTGTTTTTAAATATGCTTGCAGAGCAGGTGAAAGCGACCCAGGTAACATACTCTAGCATTCTGCGTGGTTGTGCCAGTATGGCAGCCTTGGAGCTAGGCATTCAGATACATGCACTGACTATTAAATCCCTTTATGACCAAGATGCTGCTGTCAGCAATGCTCTTGTTGATATGTATGCAAAGTGTGGGAGGATTAAGGATGCTCGTATTGTCTTTGACAAAATGAGAAACCAAGATGTAGTGTCATGGAATTCAATGGTCTCAGCATATTCCATGCATGGTCTTGGCAGTGAGGCACTGGAAGTCTTTGAGAATATGCGAAATACAGACATCAAACCTAATCAACTAACCTTCGTTGGTGTGCTTTCAGCATGTAGCAACACAGGTTCATTGGAAAAGGGGCAAGGTTATTTTAGTTTGATGCAAGAGTATTATGGTATTGAACCTTGCATGGAGCACTATACTTGTATGGTATCACTTTTTGGGCGACTTGGTCATCTTGAGAGGGCTGTAAAGTTAATAAAGGAAATTCCACTTGAGCCCAGTGTTATGGTATGGCGTTCTTTAGTTGGGGCTTGTGTGGTCCACAATAATGTTGAGCTTGGAAGAATAGCTGCTGAGCGTGTGCTTGAGATGGAACCCCAGGACGAAGCAACCTATGTCTTATTGTCAAACATATATGCCACGGCAAAAAGTTGGGATAATGTAGCATCTGTCAGGAAAAACATGAAGAAGAAACGAGTAAAGAAAGAACCAGGACTTAGTTGGATTGAGAACCAGGGCACAGTTCACTATTTCGCTGTTGGAGATGTTTCACATCCAGACGTGAAACTAATTCGTGGGATGCTAGAGTGGATGAAAGTTAGAGGCCATGCAGCTGGTTATGTTCCTAATCTTGATGTTATTTTGCTTGATGTGGAAGAGGATGAAAAGATGCGTCTCTTGTGGCTACACAGTGAAAGATTAGCTTTAGCTTTTGCTCTTATCAGAACACCACCAGGAAGCCCCATTCGCATTATTAAAAATCTTCGAATTTGCGTGGACTGCCATACTGCAATTAAGTCCATATCAAAATTTGTGCACAGAGAAATTGTTATTAGAGATATAAACCGGTTTCATCACTTCCAGGATGGCTTTTGCTCCTGCCATGATTACTGGTGAAATTGTGATAACTACTTGAGAGTTCTTGGATGATGGAGCTGTCTACGTTCTAGGAAATTCAAACCGGTGGTTCCTTGTTGTTTCAATGCTCTTTCTCGAAGGTCAAAAACCTCCCATATTTCAAATGAAACGAAAACAACCTGCAGGTAAAGGATATCAGGCTTCATTTTACTTCCAGTTTGTGATTGGAAAGTGCCTAAATTGCAATCATTTCTGTGTCATTATGATTCTAGCATAATATCTGATATGTTAGCTTTATACAGCTAGATCTAAAGTTTACATATCGTGTGTTGGAAACTTTAGGTAGTTGTTAGTGTGGAGAATAATTACCTTACTTGTTGGATAATGATTTGACACTATTACTCATTGAGTAGATACATTGAATCATCTTCTTTTAATTGATTCAAAAAGGTGAGCTTTGGTTGTATGAACCAATTTAATGGATGAAAGATTATTCTTCTACTGAACAGATAGCACATGCATCTTGTGGACAGTTTCTGCCTGTGCACTGATGGTCTAAGCGACTGAACTTTTATGGTGACTATGTATTGCTTGGTCAACAACAGAAATAGTACTAGTATCCATAGCAAGGATAAGAAGAGTAAAGTCATTGATTTAATGCAGTTGTGTTCATAAGTAATAATAATTGCATAACTCCGTGTATGAAGTGCTAGTTCCTTGTCTTACTATCTCTTTATGGATCAGTACTGTTTAATTTTTGTTTTATCTAGTTAGTTCTCATCTCTCTCCTTAAGCTGATGCATGAAGATAGTTTTGGAAATGGAATGAACTGCTGGATCTTCTCCAGATTCTTTACAGTTGAATTTTGTTCTTACCAAGTATATCAACAAATAACTAAATTTTAAGACTTGGGTTATCTAAGGGAAGGAGTACCTTCACAGAAAATAGTTATCCTGTCAAGCTCAAGCGGTACGCTTTGTTCTTCAAAAAGATTATAATTTTAGGCATAAAAGGAGGCTCAATGCCTAGTTTCTACTATGTATTACAGAGTTGAGGGTAATAGAGGACATTAAAACCAGGAACCAAATGACGTGAGGAAAAACCAGAAGCACAACTTTTTGGTGTCTTTTTTTTGGATTATAGTATTACTTAAAACAACTTATTCTTGGATTTTTAGTTATTCAAAATCATTCTTAATAATGAAGTAAAGTAGCACTAAATGCATTCTTTTTAACAGTGTCCTTTGTTATGTGCTTGTTCTCATGTTGTGAATTGCTTGAATCCAATATTTATGATGCACTTTTTTCTTTGATAACATTACTTATAATTTCTTTTATGGTGAAAAATCTGCAGATTTGGCATTCAACGATGAAGAGTCAACTTCACCAACAACGAAAGTAATGTATCGAGGTACATTTTTCCTTCTCTATGGCATATCACATTGATATTTTTTATTGTTAAATATTCAATATACCAAAATCAGTGTTTGATTTAGTATTATAAATTTGATGTAATTGGTTCTGGCATTGATCTTTTTGTGGATGCCGTCATATTTACAATATGAATTGTCTGGATACCATTCAAGTGATCAAAGCCCTTAATTTATGCAGTCAATAGTTACCATGGCTAATGAAATATATAATGAAATCAAATCCTTTGCAACTCACATCTTGCTAATGTTGATATAACCTCCCTTCTAACCTGTTCTATTAGGACCATGATACTCTTATGAAGGAGACTTCTTAGCTCTATTCCCTAGCCGCCTAAGGAGTCTTTTCCTTGTTTTTTCGATCAATATCACCTCTGCTTGTTGGTGTCTAGTCTTATGTTATCCATTCGTCTTCACATCCTCTTTTGCTGTAGTTACATTATGGATATTTATTTATTAACAATTTTAACTTTCAAAACCATAAATTATAGCTGGTCTAATAACTATTTTGTAGAACTTGCTTTTTACTGCTTGTTCATACTATCAACATGTAATTCCATGCATCACATTCTCTGTAAATAATGTAATTAGTACATGAATCTAATTGCCTAAATTCATCACTATTGGGATATCATGGTCCTTTATAGTAACTTAAGTCACCCTAGTTTCTACTAGGACTACATAGACTTTCCTAAGATTCTGTCTTTGTTCTATTAAACCTACAATCTTTAGATTCCAAAGTTTACAATGCCCCTCCTGGTTTTGTTAACTCAAATTATGTTTTTAACAAATAACATTCACCAATTGATCTCAATTTGGACTTGTCTCATAAGCTTATTGATGAATGAAGTAAAGCAATAACAACTCATGCTCAAAACATTGATGTAAGCCTGTACTAACAAGTCATTATCTAGTTGGACAAATCTCTTTTCTGATTGCCCCGTTGTACGCATCATTATCACCTAAGAAGCATCAATACTTGTAAACTTGTTACGTACCCGTATCTGATACGTCGATACTCTCCGATACCTTTCGATACGTACCGGATACTTGTTTTTTATTATTTTATATATTTTTATATTTTTTACGTATCCGATACGTATCCCATATGTATTTTATATTTTTTGTATGATTTTTGATACGTATCCAATATTTCATGATTAACATGCACCTTCACTACAAAATACTGTTTTGAAACTGCTTGTGCACCTTCTTCTTCATCTAGTGCCATATTCTCTTGTACACTCTACGAGAAAGAATAAAATAACTCTACAACAAGTTGAAGAATTGGTTTCCTTTTATAGCAATTTGTGTCTTATATAACAAAAAAAAAAAAAAAAATTAAATCTCTATTCAAAAGGAGAATCCAAAATGTGGGACATTGTTGGAAACTCTTTTGAGACTCTTGAAGGTGTTAAATTGTTTGAGATTGCTGATCTATCATTAGATGGGCCAGAGTTGAAAATTGTTATTTCTATTAATAATGAAGAAATTGCAGTTGATGTTGAAGGAAATGAAATTTCTACAATTAATGATTAAGTTAAAGTGCTTTGGTATTTTACTTATTTTCATCATAATGCTTTTGTACTAATGTTTTTTAATATTAATAAATTTATGTTGAATTTTATAACACGTATCGTATCCTAAGTTTTTCAAAAAAGTCGTATTGGCGTATCCGTATCGTATCGTACCCGAATTACGTATCCGTATCCGTGCTTCTTAGATTATCACTATTAATATGCCTAGAAATCGATTTTCTTTCTATCATCCTCTATAACTCTTCACTAGGTGCCATAAGCTTTTTCCTTAATCCATAAAAACCACATTCAGTTCTTGTTTCTTTTCTTCAATTCAAATTGATACTATTTGCAGTTTGTCCCATATATGTTTTGAGCCTGAGTGCACATGCATCTTCTGGACTATTCTGTCTGTAAGCTGGTGGAATCTAATCGAACTTTTATGCTGACTTTGTATTGTTAGGAAAACAACGGCAGCATAACTAGGTTCCTTTGCAAGTTGAAGAGACAAGTGATTGGTCCAATTTAGTTATCCTCACTAGTAATAAGAAGTGCATGTGCTAACTGTCTCAGTACACCTTTGGATTTTAGTACTGAATATTGTTTTATAATTTTATGCCTTTGTTAAATCTTGTTTTTGCCTCTCTCTCTCTCTCTTACTCTGATGCATGGTCATGATAGTTTTGGAGATGAGAATGAGCTGTGGGATTTATCACTTGAGTTTTGATATTAGAAATATATAAATAGACTAACCAAATTTTAAGACTATTGAGTCCTTGTAGGGAAGGAGTACCTGCACAGTATTTAGTTAATACTATGGAGTGAACACATTATGCATTGGTGTTTGAAAAAGATTATTTTTTGGGCTCAAATGAATCTTATGGGCCTAGTTTAAACAAATATATAGAGAGAGTTGAGAGTTAAGAAAACATTGGAATCAAGAAATAAAGGATATGCAAAACCGAGAATTCCAGTTTTTAGGTGTAGTGTGTAATGTTACCTGAGACAACTTATTGTATGAATTACAATGATGGCTAAAACAGCAAAAGAGAGAGGACTGGGACAATAAAGAGACCGGTCTTAATAATGAAGTAGATTTGGACCGGACCTTACTCATTCTTTTAGCTCTCCCCTCTTTATTCTATGCTTGCTCTATTCTGAATTGCTTATTCTTGTAGTATCTTTGTTGGGTTTTTGTTATTTCAACACTTGTTTTTTTACAAGGTAAAATTCTACTGTTATTTATTCTAAAGCTGATCCAAAAATTAAAGTTTATCAAAAAAATAAATAAATAAATAATTCTTGGTCTAAAAAGAAGCGTCACCTCTTCCTAAGTATTATAAATATTGTATTAGGACATTATTGCTTTTTATAAATGATTGAAATCAAGATTTACACTGCAAATTCTCTTTGATAACGTTACTTACTATTTCTCTTATGGTGAAAATTTTTCAGACTTCACATTTGAGGTCGAAGAGTCAAACGACCACCATAAAATTGTTACTTGTACATTCTGCAATCTTCATGTCATATGATTTTTTTCTTTACATTTTCACATGATCACAATGCTTGCATCACAATAATGTGTGTATGTGCATACACATGCACAAGACCACAACCTAGCTCACGATCTGTATGTTAATTCAAGCGCAACAAATAACAAGTAGCTAAGCTTTATTCCTAAGGTTTAAGGTTTCATCACATGAATCTTCTCTTGCAGTCAGTGTTTTGCTACTGCTACTGAAAGTCTACAAAAATCAAACCCTTTGTGACCACATGAATGACCACACGAAGCCTTGCTAATGCTAATCTACCTCTCCCAACCTGTTTTATTACTATCATGTTGCTCTCACAAAGGATATTTCTTCAGGTCTATGCAAGATATGCCCTTTCCATGTAATGAGTCCTTTCCTCATTATTCTGTATATAATCTATACTACTTCCGTTTATTGGCAGGTATTCAGTCTATCTGTTCGGCATATATTGAGTCTATCTATTCTGGGATGCATACATTTGTCTTAACATCCTCCTTTGATATATTTGTTTAAAGATATTATACTTATTGTTGAAAACTTTTTCAAAACCATAAAGTACAGCTCATCTGATAACTATTTATTTTGCAGAACTTTTAATTATATTATCCAACATGTTCTAATTTCTTAAATTACATCCTACTTTCTAATTTAATAACTGAACTTTTATGCCCAAAATGATCAATTTTTGGGATAACATGTTGCTCTGTGGTTACTTCAAAATCTTCCTTACTCCGACTGTGACTAAACAGGCATTCCTCATATTCCGTCTTTGTTCTACATAACTCAGGACCTTTAGATTCCAAAGTGCACCTCTGAAGTTTTACTACAAATTATATCTTCATCAATTAATATCACAAATTGACCGTCTCATAAACTAGTCCGTGACTGGAGTAAATATATAAGAACTCATGCTCAACACATCGAGGTGAGCTTATAGTAATAGGAAATTTTCTAGTTGTACTGCTACTAGATCTCTTTCTTGAGACTGCCCCATCGTACACATCATAACATAATTGATATCCAATAAAAATTGATTTTTTTTTCCCCCCTATCATCCTTCAACACTTCCCTAGGCATTCTAAGATTTCTCCTAAATCAATGAAAACTATATTTGAAATCTTATTTGTTTTTCTTCATGAATTCAAATTGATACTAAATGCAACTTGTCCCATATATATGAGAGAGAGGTGGAGAATTAATTCTGATATTACCCTATTATTTGGATTACAAGATAATTAAAACCACATATTTGACTGAGCTTTCTAAGCTTAAGCTGATTTGACCTTCATCTTCTGCATTATTGTGATTATGATTCATCGCAATTTAAAACAGTTGTTTTCTCCATCCAAGCATTTGTGTTCCACGGTAGAAGCTTATTTACTTGTAATGCAGAAGAAAGATTATTGTCGTTGCTCTTTGTTGAACACTGGGGCCATGATGAAAAGGGAAAAGAAAACCCACATACATAACGGCGATCTTGAAATGTATATCTGCTGTACAAGAAATGACTTTGGATGCTGTTAAGAAGCGCTAAGGTCGACTACTCAGAGCAGATTGTTTCTCGATAATATTGCCCCAAATCAATCTCCATTGAAGCACATTCTGAAGTAGCAGAAATGATCATAAGTTATGCCTGGAACATTAGATGGTAATCTTACAAATGTCAATATAGAAATTAGTACTGATAGCAAGGTATGTACATTGTTGCTTGGGGGGAAAAATCCAAAATTTCTGTTTGGAAAGCCCCAAAGTACTACCTGGAGCCGCAAAGTTATACCAGAAGTTAAAATATGTACTGAATGAAACTTTTAAATTGATAAAATTATTCTTATTAGTGTAAAATACCAAATAAAAAATATGTTTCGATGAGTACAACGTTATTTGTATAATTTAAAGTTCAACTTTAATAAATTTAAGACATGTTTTTATTGTAAATTTTATTATTATTTTTATTTCAATTGTACACATTATGTGTAATTTCTATAATATATTTTAACATGTCCACATATGTCATATTTGTCATTTCATACTTAAAATGATAAATATTCACTATAATAATAATAATAATAATAATAATAATAATAATAATAATAATAATAATAATAATAATAATAATAATAATAAATCCATGCTAAGTTAATTAAACTATAAATTTAAATAGATTTTCTAGGATGTGAAATAAAATTATTTATGAAAAATATAGCATATATAACACATATTAAGCTCTTGCTTGGTAAGAATTAAAATTTTGGGTGTGTGCTGGAGCCACGTTATTTGAAAAAATGTATTTTGGAACAGTAAATTGATAGAGAATATAAGGTTAAAAAATAGGAAATTTTTTTGAATTTACGTGAAATATTATTTTATTGAAAAATGTGTGATTGAAATAATGTCAAATTACTGTTTAAAAATGTATTCTTTTTTTTTTTTTAAAGAATGATGCTCAAACAGGGTTCGATTTTAATTTAAATCAAAGTCAATTATTAATTTTAATCATATAGTATATGGGTTGTGATTTTTAACAATATAATTCATCATTTTTATCAAAATCTACTAAAAAATTGATTTTACTTCCCGTTATACAGAAGCTAAAATACGTACTATATGGACAAGTAATAAAATAAAATTGCTTTTGTTTTTTAATACCAAGAAAAGCCAACAGTTCTCCTATTTTCTACATTTCCTTTTGTTTCAAGATGAATTTCTTTCAGAAAAAAATATTATTTCATTTCAGTTCTAAAGATAATGCTATGACATATCTGATACTACTATCATAATAATTTGTCAATTTATCCAAAATAATCTGAGATTTCCATTTAAGATTGAAGAAAATGATCTTTTATAGTAACAAAACTATACAAAAAATATTAAAAACCTAAAAGCACAATAATGAGAATGTTTAGATTGGCTTATCTTAAAGATAAGCTTTAAACATTTTATTTATACTGATCTATTTCGAATATAAGAAAATTCACATTAAAAATAAATCGTAAATTTGATGCTTATCTTTAAAATAATTCATCTAAAAAATGACTCAACGTTGACCAGTAACAAAAACAAAACATAAGTGAATTTTTATTAAGGCCTTGTGTGGGAGTATTATTTGAGAAATAATTTTTTTGGACAATACGCGATTAAAAGGTAGAAAAAAATTATAAACAAATGTGCAAAATAATGTTTTTTTTCATAGAATATATGTGAAAATAATTTATATTTTTAAAATGATTTTCAAATAATCACTTTCAAATTTTCCCTCTTAACATGTTATTAACAAAAAGTCATTTTAACAGCACTATTTTTGATTAAAATCAATTTTTTTTAAAAGTTCTTTTAATCAAATAAAGAGCCTGTTTGGAAATAATTTTAAGAATTGATTTTTTGACCGTTTGGAGAAAAGTGGGGTCCACTTATAAAAGAAAAAATCAAATATGACGATTAAAATAGTGAAATAACGGTCAAAAAATCAATTTTTTATAGATGACGATTAAAATAGTGAAATAATGGTAAAAAAAAATTAATTCTTTGAAAAAAAAAAAGCACTCCCAAACAGGCTGAAAGTTATTTTAAAAATTATCTAGTTCTTATGCCGGAATCAATTCTTGAAAAAAATAAAATAAATAAATAAAAAGGCCTTTCCATTCGCCGGAGGATGAGCCCAAATTGTGGTCGCACGGCAAGATTAGAGTAATAAGTATTTCTGCAAAGCTATGATTAAAGTATTTGATAATGTAAAGAAGGTAATGATGGTTCAAAAACAAACATGGTATACTTGTCTTAACAGAAACAAGAGCATGGGGCCCACATGAACTAAGGCTTGCACGCGGAGTCAGGAGATGGGGCCTACATTAAATTCCGGCAGAAAAGCGTGGAATTTCATGTCTTTTGGAATTTCCATGCACAGATTCAAATGTGCCTAATGGTACTGTTTTTTGGTCAAGGTAATTGTAAAAGCTTCAATTTGGTGAACATTATTTGAAAATCTCTCTCTCTCTCTCTCTCTCTCTCTCTCTCTCTCTATATATATATATATATATATACACGAAATGATTTCTTAAGCACTGTTATTTATCTTATATTAAGCATATGTAAATCACTCACCATTTAATTGGCGAATAATTAAATACATGAAACATACCATTAATTTATTCACCAATTATATACATAGAAATGATCTCCTAAACACTATACTTAGTTTATACTAAACACTATACTTAGGCGGCACACTACAATAAATGGTTTAATTAAATTTAAAACTAACAATTATCTTTCACCATCTATTATAGTGTGTCATATCACTCAGTGCTTAGCTTATGCTAAACACTGCTTCTTAACCTATGTTAAGTACCGGTGACATAATATACAATTTAATTGGTGAATCATTAAATCAATGGTACCCACCATTAATTTATTCATCAATTAAATAGTGTGTCATATCACCGGTACTTAATATAAACTAAACACATGTGTGCTTATGAGATCATTTCCACACAATATATATATATATATATATATATATATATTTCTTTTTTTTCCAATTACACGTTCATATAGTGTTGGAAGAATTTTGAGGTTCAAGACAAGAAAATGTAAAATGTTATGTGATCCTTACATATTACGGTCGAAAATTGCAAAAGATACATGATAACAAGTTATGCCCGTTGCAAAATGCTATTATTCTTGTAACGATTGAACATGATAAGAAGGGGTGTCAAACGGGCCGAGGGGCTCAATCGTTCGACTCATAAAAAAGGGCTCGTGTGTGGCTCGGACTCATAAAATCATGAGCCCGAGCACGAGCCAAATGGGTTGGCTTGTTGGGCAAGGCGAACCAGCTCGGGCGAGCAGCTTGTGGGCGAGCTCGCCCAAGATCAACTTGTGGGTACTAGCCCATGAGCTTGGCTTGTGGCTCGTTTCAACAACGATCGAAAATAGTCACTTTTTAAAAAAAGTGGTTGTTTCGATCACTGTTGAAGGTTTAGTGACCGTCACTGAATTTTTGCCATTTTTTCTCTCAATAAATAGTCATGAACTGACCCATTCTTCATACAAAAACTATCAACAACTCTCTCTCTCTCTAGTGCTCTTCCACAATTATCAACAATTATACAATATACATTCATTTTTACAATTTCAATAATTCAATTCTCGTTTCTCTCACTACAAACTCACAAGATTAAATACATTATAGTTCTTCCCGTTCTCTTGAAAAGTCTTAGTACTTATTATATCATCTATACATTTTTTATTTCATCACAATTCACAAATGGATCCATACTCATGTGTTGAGGTTTTGTTTGGTGTCGGAGGTGAATCACCTACGACGCCGCAAAGTCAATAACGAAATCAATTTATCGATCTAAATGAAGTACACATTCTTGAAGATATTCCAAATTAGGTTGCACATGGAAACAATAATCCAATTGATTTGGATGACGTTGGTGTTCTCGAAGCAGAACAAGATGAGAAACCTGAATTAGATATTCCCGACGCTAGAGAAAAATGAAAAGGGAAAAACAGGCAAGATGTTGGGATCAATTCAAATTGATTTCAATGGGTCATGTTATTGATGTAATCCCAAAGTTTAAAGTAGTATGTAAATACTGTCAATAACGATTGACATAAAAAAAAGCACTGGTACTACCCACTTCAACTGTCACTATAAAGCGTGTGTGGCCAAACATGGGCTTCTTGAAGTCGGTCCAACAAAATTGCAATTTAGTAGTGCAAACGCTGATTTTACGACTTCGCCCATCACCATGTAGATGTATTTGGAGGAGAATGCTCGAACGGGAGCGATGAAACTTGTTGGTGCTAAATTGCCTCTAGCAATAATGGACAACCAACATTTCGTCTCGTATGTAAAAGAATATCTTCAACCGAAGTACATTGGGGTAAGTTGAAACACTCTTCTTTCAGATATAATAGAATATTTTCTTCAAACAAAACAACAATTGATTATAAATTTGCAAAAAAATGGGGACGTTATATCTTTGACTTTGGATATATGTGAGGGGATTAATAAAAAAGTTTATATAGCTGCAACTGCACACTACATAGACCCACTTTAATGTATGCATAAAAACTTATTGTTTTTAAAATTATTGAATTCCGTCATAACATTAACAATATATATATTGCTATTATAACCATTATTAGAGAATAACATTGTGAAAAGTAAAATTTGTTCTTTTACATTCGACAACGTTAGTGTTAATGAAGTTGTTATTTGTATAGGGTATTATTGCAGCCTGATTTCAGTAGTTATTTGTTTCATATTCGTTATGTGTGATATATTTTAAATTTAATTGTGCAAGATGATTTGAAATCTATAAAAAATGAAATGCAAAGAATTAGCAATGTATTAATATATATTATGATCTCCCCTAGTAGAAAATAAGTACTTGCGAAATTTTGTGCCAAATTTAGGGTAGCGAATGTTAAAACATTTATTAGCGATGTAGGTCATAGATGCAACTTTACTCACATATTATTAAAGTCTTACAAAATTTTTGAACATTTAATAACTGAGTTTTATAATAATAGGCATATTAGAAATGATGACAACACTATTTTGAATGAATTCGATTGGCTTTTAGATTTAAAAGTTAAAAAAAAATTGACAAGTTTTTATTACAATACAAATATTTTATCTGGAATTTATTATCTCATTAGGTGTATGGTGTTCGAACGTCTTTATATAATTGTAAGAATATTTCATAAATACAAAAGTGATCCCGATTTTAGTGCAATTAAATATTCTATGGAGTTAAAGTTTAGAAAATATTGGGAAGACTTATATTATTTCCTTTAACATATATCATGTGCCCCTGATAGAATTTATCAGGAACTGAATATATATTTGATCAAATTTCAAGAGCTTTAATTTTTAACACAATTATCACGTATAGCAAGTCAGAACAAACTCTATGTGAAAGGTATGAATTATATGCAAAACGAATTGGTACAAATATTAATCGAGTACCCTCTACATAGGGATGTCAATGAGCGGAGCCAAAATTCCAGGCTTGGGTTCAATTCGGTAAAATATCCAAGCTTTTTTTGAGGCCGAGCAAAAGCTTGGTAAAAAAAAAAATTAGGCTCGATCCGAACTTTCGACTTGTTTTTTTTAAAGGCAGCAACTAACATTTTAGGGCAGTGTGTTGCTTAAGGCAGCGTGTTTCTTCCTTTAATTCTTTTAAATATATGCTCGGTCTTTTGAGCCGGTGAGCCACACGGGCCGGCTCGAGCGTTGCTCAGCACCTAAAAATGGGACTTGGCCTAAGCCTCGAGCCGGACGGGTTCGAGCTTTTTTTGAGCCGAGCCACAGGTGGCTCGAGCCGACGAGCCCGATTGCCATCCCTACTTCTACACTTACTCCTTCCGCTAATATTGAAGAAGATGATGTTGAAATATTAACTTTATTTGAAGGCATTAACACGTATAGATATAATGCAAATGCAATAGGTTCTTCTAGTATTACTATGTTTTCTCCATGTAATCGAACATCAGAGGCAAGTGCAAAACTTGCCTACTGAATTAATTGATTACTTTAATCATAATATGCCTACTAACAAAACAATTAAAAAAAGTTACGAAGAGATTATTAAATTCTGGCAAAGGTACGAATAACGATGGCTAGTAGTTTCCACAATTGCAAAAGACTTATTGGCACATCCGGTTAACACTGTAGTTTCAGAGTCTACTTTTAGTGCTGGTAAGAGGGTTTTGTTCGAGATGATAAGCCGATTAAAAAGAAGATATTTTGGAAACATTAATGTGCGTGAAGGATTGGCAAGACGCTCATTTTCAACTACAAGATAAATGTATCGAAATTGTATGTTGTCAGGTAAGTGATATTTAATTTAACCATATTAATCAGAATTTGCTATTTTATAATACTATTTTTAATTTTCTTTAAAAAATTGTACACGTTACAAATTGTTCGTGTATAATTTTTAACTTCGTTGATTCAAAATTTAAGTAGTCGATTTCAAGCCTGGATAAAGGAGGATGATTCATATATTATCTATTTTTTTTTAAAAATATATTCACAACCTTGCGAGTCCAATCTCGGCTCGGCCCACAAGCTTGAGGGTCGAGTCGAGTTCACCTCTCGAGTAACGAGTCGTGCTTCTGCTCGACTTGTTACAAACGAGACATGAGCTAAGCTCGTGGGTCTAAGGGTTGAACCGGCTCGACTCAGCTCATTACCACCTCTAATGACAATTCCTTATCCATATAATGAATGCAAGACTTTTCATTTGATGAGTGATGTGGCAAGTTTTCATAATTATTTTGTACAAAAAACAATCATTTTGGGCTTTTAATTTTCTCGAGGGCCCTTACAAATTGAGGCCCAAAGCTATTGCCCAAGTCGCCTTGGGCCAAAATCATTTTTGCATTTGCACAATAAAATATTGTGCATGTAAACTCAAAAAATATTTTAACCACATTTTCTTAAAAATTACTATTCAAAATATTATTATTATTTTTTCAAAAACAACCATCAAACATGGACATAATGTCATGTCATTCTTATTAAAGATTTATTAAGTTTATTAATTGTCAAAAATGAAATATAGCATATATTTAAATTGGTAAACAAGTAACTTGTCTGTTTCCATTTAAAACAATTTTTTTTAATTCTCATACTCATTTTCAAGCACACATTCACAAAATAAAATATTTTGTGTGTAAATCCAAAAACTTTTCATACTTTTTAAGCACTCACTCTTAAAAAAATCACTGTTCAAAATATCATTTTTCTCAATAATGACCATCAAACAGGGGCACAATGTTTAAGGAAATAATTTGATCACCTTCTTTAATTGGTGAGATCGTGCCTTAGTTTCATAGAGATGAACTGTGACAAACTCTAACCACTAGAAAATAAGCCAACTACGATGGAAAATCACCATTGAGAGTCAATCAAAGCTGACTTGATATTCCTTAATGTGTCGCTATAGTTACTAATTTATTTTCTCGACCTTTCAATTAAGCGCTTCATGACATACTTCTTTTTGTTCACCAGTGAGCTTAAATGATACTCTTCACAATGATAGGAGTATCTCCAATAGACTCTAAATAAAATATGTAATATCTACTTATAAAGAGTATCTTATGTATAATAGTAAATATTTTTAAATTTAACGAGTAAATTTTTTTATAAACTCTAAGTGCAGCTCCACAACTTCTATTAAAAAATGGCATATTATGCATAGTAAAAAGTATTTTTTTAAATTTGGAAAGTATAAATTTTCATACACTTCAACAATACTCTATATTTTGATTCTTCATTTTGCTTCTTCTTCTTTTTCAAGAGACATTTACTGATTTTTCTTCATATTTTATCTAACATATTTTTTATATGTTAATGACTAGTCAATTCAAATATGATTTGAATTATTTGAGAAGTAGAGTACTGAAATAAGTAGCTTACTAAATAAGTGGATATATGAACCTGGAGATTGTAATTGTAGTCGCGAAGGCAACGTTTCACATTGTTGGGATGAGACCTGTGAAGATAGATGCAACTATGGTGTAGAGGCAAAGTCTTATGTTGTTGGGACAAGGCTTCTAAAAATGGATGCAACTATGATGCAAAAGCAAAGTTGTTGAGAAAAATGTAAGAAAATCTGAAAACTTAATGAACTCCAAGACACGAAAAACGTTATCTTTTGAGAAATATTTCTCCTCTATCCAACGAAATAATTCTTTTAAATATATGCTCGGTCTTTTGAGCCGGTGAGCCACACGGGCCGGCTCGAGCGTTGCTCAGCACCTAAAAATGGGGCTTGGCCTAAGCCTCGAGCCGGACGGGTTCGAGCTTTTTTTGAGCCGAGCCACAGGTGGCTCGAGCCGACGAGCCCGATTGCCATCCCTACTTCTACACTTACTCCTTCCGCTAATATTGAAGAAGATGATGCAGACACTCGAAAAAGAACTGATGATGCTAAGAGAAAGAGAGAAGAATATTTTTTAATGTGTTTTGCAAACGAGAATTCGTCCAGAATTTATAGAAATTGAGGTAATCGTTTGAATAGGTGTGTCCCTTGAAATAAAGAACATATCTGTTGGAAGTAATTGTCAAAACGAACAGATGCACCCATTCAAAGACTTTTGAAAATAAAATTCTCTTTCGGGCGTGTTGCCCCCAAACCCCCACGACCCCGCGACCTGACCGAGCAGGTCGATCCCCGTTGCGCAGCGGCAAATACTAGTCGGGGCGGCAAATCATTCGCAAAACAAAAAAACAAAAAAATACAAGCAAAATGATGAAAAATATCTAACAGAACTATGAAAAATGAAAAAAATAAAAACAAAAAAATCACAAAACTGAATCCAAAAGGACAGAAAAGGAGAACTGGAAACATCTTACATATTCAACTTGGATAATTATATTCACAACACAATTTTTATGAGTTGTAACATATTTTAATTCAATTAATATCCTTAATCTTTTTTCATTATGCCACTTATGTTCTTAATTTTTTTATCAGGTCGATCCTCGTTGCGCAGCGATAAACACTAGTCGGTTTTAACTTCGTTGATTCAAAATTTAAGTAGTCGATTTCAAGCCTGGATAAAGGAGGATGATTCATATATTATCTATTTTTTTTAAAAAATATATTCACAACCTTGCGAGTCCAATCTCGGCTCGGCCCACGAGCTTGAGGGTCGAGTCGAGTTCACCTCTTGAGTAACGAGTCGTGCTTCTGCTCGACTTGTTACAAACGAGACATGAGCTAAGCTCGTGGGTCTAAGGGTTGAACCGGCTCGACTCAGCTCATTACCACCTCTAATGACAATTCCTTATCCATATAATGAATGCAAGACTTTTCATTTGATGAGTGATGTGGCAAGTTTTCATAATTATTTTGTACAAAAAACAATCATTTTGGGCTTTTAATTTTCTCGAGGGCCCTTACAAATTGAGGCCCAAAGCTATTGCCCAAGTCGCCTTGGGCCAAAATCATTTTTGCATTTGCACAATAAAATATTGTGCATGTAAACTCAAAAAATATTTTAACCACATTTTCTTAAAAATTACTATTCAAAATATTATTATTATTTTTTCAAAAACAACCATCAAACATGGACATAATGTCATGTCATTCTTATTAAAGATTTATTAAGTTTATTAATTGTCAAAAATGAAATATAGCATATACTTAAATTGGTAAACAAGTAACTTGTCTGTTTCCATTTAAAACAATTTTTTTTAATTCTCATACTCATTTTCAACCACACATTCACAAAATAAAATATTTTGTGTGTAAATCCAAAAACTTTTCATACTTTTTAAGCACTCACTCTTAAAAAAATCACTGTTCAAAATATCATTTTTCTCAATAATGACCATCAAACAGGGGCACAATGTTTAAGGAAATAATTTGATCACCTTCTTTAATTGGTGAGATCGTGCCTTAGTTTCATAGAGATGAACTGTGACAAACTCTAACCACTAGAAAATAAGCCAACTACGATGGAAAATCACCATTGAGAGTCAATCAAAGCTGACTTGATATTCCTTAATGTGTCGCTATAGTTACTAATTTATTTTCTCGACCTTTCAATTAAGCGCTTCATGACATACTTCTTTTTGTTCACCAGTGAGCTTAAATGATACTCTTCATAATGATAGGAGTATCTCCAATAGACTCTAAATAAAATATGTAATATCTACTTATAAAGAGTATCTTACGTATAATAGTAAATATTTTTAAATTTAACGAGTAAATTTTTTTATAAACTCTAAGTGCAGCTCCACAACTTCTATTAAAAAATGGCATATTATGCATAGTAAAAAGTATTTTTTTAAATTTGGAAAGTATAAATTTTCATACACTTCAACAATACTCTATATTTTGATTCTTCATTTTGCTTCTTCTTCTTTTTCAAGAGACATTTACTGATTTTTCTTCATATTTTATCTAACATATTTTTTATATGTTAATGACTAGTCAATTCAAATATGATTTGAATTATTTGAGAAGTAGAGTACTGAAATAAGTAGCTTACTAAATAAGTGGATATATGAACCTGGAGATTGTAATTGTAGTCGCGAAGGCAACGTTTCACATTGTTGGGATGAGACCTGTGAAGATAGATGCAACTATGGTGTAGAGGCAAAGTCTTATGTTGTTGGGACAAGGCTTCTAAAAATGGATGCAACTATGATGCAAAAGCAAAGTTGTTGAGAAAAATGTAAGAAAATCTGAAAATTTAATGAACTCCAAGACACGAAAAACGTTATCTTTTGAGAAATATTTCTCCTCTATCCAACGAAGTCACGACTGGGGTATGATAGAAAATTTCTCTCAGGATACAATGGAAGCGTTTGATTCAAATTGTGACTATTTGATCAAATCAAGAAGACACTCGAAAAAGAACTGATGATGCTAAGAGAAAGAGAGAAGAATATTTTTTAATGTGTTTTGCAAACGAGAATTCGTCCAGAATTTATAGAAATTGAGGTAATCGTTTGAATAGGTGTGTCCCTTGAAATAAAGAACATATCTGTTGGAAGTAATTGTCAAAACGAACAGATGCACCCATTCAAAGACTTTTGAAAATAAAATTCTCTTTCGGGCGTGTTGCCCCCAAACCCCCACCACCCCGCGACCTGACCGAGCAGGTCGATCCCCGTTGCGCAGCGGCAAATACTAGTCGGGGCGGCAAATCATTCGCAAAACAAAAAAACAAAAAAACAAAAAAATACAAGCAAAATGATGAAAAATATCTAACAGAACTATGAAAAATGAAAAAAATAAAAACAAAAAAATCACAAAACTGAATCCGAAAGGACAGGAAAGGAGAACTGGAAACATCTTACATATTCAACTTGGATAATTATATTCACAACACAATTTTTATGAGTTGTAACATATTTTAATTCAATTAATATCCTTAATCTTTTTTCATTATGCCACTTATGTTCTTAATTTTTTTATCAGGTCGATCCTCGTTGCGCAGCGACAAACACTAGTTGAGGCGGCAAATCATTCGCAAAACAAAAAAATAAATACATGCAAAATGATGAAAAATATCTAACATAAGTCCCATGTGTTTGGATGAATTTTATGTCAATTTTGAAGTGGTGGTAACCGATCTTTAGATCAATACCAATCATGTCTTTGGTTCTTTCAGGCAAAAATATCGAACTTTTTGGCAAAAGGTTTTTTTAGGACATCATTTACCTCCCTTGACAAGTTCTTTCCAACTTAGAGAGCTATCATGGGGTCTCAATGATGTTCCAAGATGCTTTCAAGCTCTTCCATAGGTACTGCTCGTTAATTAGACTCGGTGATACAATGGTCCAATTCATCAAATATAACCTTTTTCATAGGCCTTCTCTTCCTTAGGGGTCATTTTGTTTATGGCTTCCTCTTCAAATGCCTACTTTCTTATCTGTCATCTCTGTATCAACTCTTACAATGTTAACTTCATGATTGGCTACATTTCATGAGGAGTTTGCCGAAGCTTGGAGTACCACCTCTTGGCTCCTTCGATAGGGTTAAGTGGAAAGTTCAACACATTAGCATTGGGAGTCTCATCTCAAGTCCATTTGGGTCTTATATTGATTAGGTGCTCTTCTGAACTGTCTCCCCCTTCATATTATGCTATTTTGGAAAGCATGAAATAGGTGAGGACATAGGCATCCCTAATTTCTCTAGAAAATGTGAGATCATCATCATCATCTAGCTTAAAGACTTGATAGGCATGTCTTTGTCCTCCTCATCTCAAGCCCATTTGGTTCTTATAGCCGTTAGGCGCTCTTCTGGACTACATTTCCCTTCATATTATGTTATTTTGGAAAGCACGAAGTAGTTGGGGATGTGGACATCCCTGATTCATCGAGAAAATGTGAGATTATCATCATCATCATCTAGCTTAAAGACTTGATAGGCACATATTTGCCTTCCTCATCTCTAGCCCATTTGGTTCTTATAGCCTTTAGGCACTCTTCTAAACTACATTTCCTTTCATATTATGTTATTTTGGAAAGAGCAAAGTAGTTGGGGATGTGGACATCCCTGATTCATCGAGAAAATGTGAGATTATCATCATCATCATCTAGCTTAAAGACTTGATAGGCACGTCTTTGCCTTCCTCATCTCAAGCCCATTTGGTTCTTATAGCCTTTAGGCACTCTTCTAAACTACATTTCCTTTCATATTATGTTATTTTGGAAAGAGCAAAGTAGTTGGGGATGTGGACATCCCTGATTCATCGAGAAAATGTGAGATTATCATCATCATCATCTAGCTTAAAGACTTGATAGGCACGTCTTTGCCTTCCTCATCTCAAGCCCATTTGGTTCTTATAGCCTTTAGGCACTCTTCTGGACTACATTTTCCTTCATATTATGTTATTTTGGAAAGTGTGAAGTAGTTGGGGACGTGGACATCCCTGATTCATCGAGAAAATGTGAGATCATCATCATCATCTAGCTTAAATATTTTGTAGGCATGTCTTTGATGTGTTTGGAAATTTGCAAATTGCTCCTTTGCTACTGCCTCAACAGCTCCCATCTCTTGTCTATTTCTAGGTTGGGATTCATTCTATTGCCTATTTCTAGGCATTTGTTAGTGAAGCCTAAATATGGGTATCTCATTTTGGGACCTATTTCCTGGTACTTCAGTTCCCAGGCTATTAAGGACATTAGTAGACCTTCAGGTCTCTGCTATTGTTCGTAAATGGAAGAAAAGTTGTCCTTTTCTTCGAATGGAGAGGTTGACCTATAGGGCGATTTTGGGAGACATCAACTTTTACATCACTTTTAATGGGGCTGATGACTCTTTCATGCCTTTAAAATTAAGCCCTATCGCTTCGTAATTTCTCCTCTTTTTATTAGTTCCTCCATTGACCTTGGAAACTTAAGAAAAAACTTGGTGTATGCATGTTTTGGGGCATATAAATATTCGCTTGTGTTTGCATATGTTAGAGGAAGAGCTGTAAGGAGTTTTGTTCTATGGTACGCCATGCAATGATTCTTCCACCTCTATGATGACAAGGTTGGTGGTGATTTATCTTTACCAAAGGGAAGTCTTCTTTGGAGATTTTCTTCTTTACTCTTTGTGGATTTATATCTCCTTCACTAGCACTTTTGTTGGGAAGATGTCTCTTTTCTACAAAGGGTGAGCCTTCTAGAACAGATTTTCCTTCGAAGTTTATCTTTTCTTCAAGGATAACTTTAACACTTCGCCGTTGATAAAGTTTTGGATCAAAAAGTCAAAGATGAAGAGCACTTAAAAACTTTTTCTAAAAATTTTATTTGTTTCATCTTCAAGAACAGAAGTTTTTTAAAAAGAGATGTGAATGTACTTTTTGGTAAGCTTTTCTCATGGGGTTTCTTGTTGTTAATAATGTGGTTTTTCATAGATGAAGTCAATCTATTGACCTCAATTCCCAATCAACATGTGGCCAATAGATCTTGACTTTACTCACGTCCAGCGTAAGGCTCTGTACACTTGGACAAATCCTTAAAAGCATGTGTTCTTCTCCAGTGGTGGGGAGGAGTTCGTGAGCACTTTCACGTCTAGCATGTGTCCTCTGCAACAATTCTTCCCATCTATGATGACGAGGTCAATGGTGATTAGTCTCGACCAAAGGGAAGTCATTTTTGGAGATTTTCTTCACCACTCTTTGTGGATTTACATCTCCTTCGCTAGCACTCTTGTTGGGAAGATGCCTCTTTTCTACAAAAGGGGGTCTTCTAGAACAAATCTTCTTTCAAAGTTTATATTTTCTTCAAAGAAAACTTCAACACTTTGCTTTTGATGAAGCTTTAGATGAAAAAAGTCAAAGATGAAGAACACTTAGAACTTTTTTTAAAATATTTCATTTGTTCATCTTAAGGAACAAAGTATTTTTCAAAGGAGAAGCAAATGTACTTTTGGGTTAGCTTTTCTCATGGGGTTTGCTCATGGTTAATGCTCGTGGTTAATAGTGTGTTTTTCATAGGAGTGGCCGCGGTCCGATTTCAAAGGGAACTGAACCGAATACCAATGAGAATTTTAGAAATGGAACCATTGGTTCCATAGTTAGCTATGGAACTGAACTGGAACTAAACCAATTAGTTCCGATTCGGCCCAGTTCAGTTATTTACATTGAAAATGTCAAAATAAAATGTTCACTAATAAAAAATCTAAAGATGCTACCAACGTTATACTTTTAACAAAATATAGGAGAACCAAACATACTATCCAAAAATTAAAAGAAAACTAAATATAAAAATTTAAAAACTGTTAATGTAATAAATAGATTAGGTTAAGGGTAGTTTAGTCTTTTACTTTATCCTTAGTTTCGTAGTATATATACACTTGTAACCCACATATTTGCCCTAAGTTTGGAGGCTGCTATCAATCGGTTTTCTCTCTCTCTCCCATTCTTCATCTTTGGTTTGTTGTTTTCTACATGGTATCAGAGCGGGTTTAATCTTGGATTAAACTTCTGAGCTCACTGTTATGGTAAGTGCTGCTGTGGTTCTTGGTGATAGAGTTGAGGGTGATATTGGTGATGAGAATAAGGAGAATGTTCTGTTCTGCTGCTTATCATCTTCGCTACTTATTTCTAATTTTCCCTTATCTTTCTTCACATTCTCAACAACCCTATTTGTATTCATATTACTGCCTTTACTCTTTTCAACCGCTGCACCCCAGAGTTTCTTAGAAAGATCGAAGGCCTTACAATCATGAGGCTTGGAAAAAATAGGGTCCTCACCATTCTCACCTTTCTCCAGAGCATTCAAGAATCTCTTTTTCATCCTACTAATCTTACTACTCATTTGAGCCCTAAAGAAAATCACCTGTAATTTTTGCTTTATATAATAAAAAAAAACACCCATGTCTGCATATGGGTCCACTCCCTTTTGGCTCTTGAAGTTAATCATACCTTTAAGAAGAGCAATCTCATCCTCCTCAGTCCACAGCCTCGTAATAAATCCTACACCTCTAGAAGTGGCAGAAACAGAAGTAGGAGCAGACTTTTTCTCAACAGTTTTCAACTTCTTCTCGCTTCTTGAAGAATCTTCATTATTGCAATCCCCTTGTAGGGCACGTTTGGCAGAGGTGGCTGGCTGCTTAGAGATATGTTGCAGTTTGAATTGAGAAGGAGAGGAGTCTGAATCGGGTTCAGAATTCGACCCATTTTCCTCTTCGTTTCTTGGTAGTGATTTGGGTTGTGGGGTTTGGGTTTTTGGCTCTTCTTCTTCATCTCCTTCTCCTTCTTCAACTGCTTCAGGTGACCGGGGGTTCTGATTTTTTATTTCAACAGGTTCGATTTTCTTTTCTTTGGTGTTAGTGTTTGGTTGGTCACCGTTGGGATTGTTTGGAATTTGGATTGTGTTTTCCAGCTCAGTTTGGTAAGGCAGGTTACTGGTCAGATTGGTTTTCTGAACATTTGAGGTTTGGTCTTCTTCTTCGATTCAAGTTGGATTCTTATGGGACTGTGCTTAGGTTCGACCATAATTTTGGAAGTTTTTGATCAGATTTGAACTTCAGTTCAGTTGGTTGCCGATCATGGTTTGACGGCAATTTTTCGGAGTCGACTTGGGCTGTATCAGTAAAGTTTTACTGATGGGTTGTTGTGATGAATGCTGGTCGGCTGGTGGTTGACGTTTGTTTATGGTTGAGTATTGTTGTTGTAGGAGGTCGGTAATGTTGGATGTGTGTTGGTGTCGATGAGAGGCAGCCGCAGCGCAGCACTCGAGAGATGAAGTTGGAGGAAATTGGGCCAGGTTTGGTTTCATGGGTTATGGGCTGTAGATTGGTTTTGGGTCCTGGAGTATGTTGAAATTGGGCCAGTTGGTTCAAGTTGGCTTGGATTTGTTGTGTTGGGTCTGCTGGGTTAGTTTTTTTTTTTTTTTTAGTTGGGCTGGTACTTTAATTTTGGAGTAAGTGGGCTTGAAATGTTTGATGGGTCTACTGAATTAGGCCTAAGTAGTGGGCTGTGGATTGCCAGCAGTTTGGTAATGTTGGATTTGGGCCTTGTATTTTGGGATTTCAATTTGTGCATTTGGGTTTTAAAAAAGAAAAAAAAAAGGTTGAGCTCTAATTAATTAGGCCTACTGGAGAAGTCTCTTCGAAAAAAAAGCAGATTAATTGGAGTTTTCCTCATTATGGCATTATGGAAGATGATTGTGTATGGGCTGATTTTGGGTAATATTTGTTGCATATTGTTGGGCCTTGTTTGATGAGTTGTTGAAGATGGGGATGTGTTGTTAGCTGTGGGTGCCTTAAATTTGGCATTTGTCGAGCTTGAATTTGTTTTTGTGCCCAGTTCGTGGGATTGAAAATTTGGTTTTGTGCTCATTTCAGGATGCAAATTTCATTTGATGCCCGGTTCACGGGATTAGAAATTTCGTTTGATATTTGTCCAGTCTATCTGAAGTTTGGAATATGGCATAGTCAGTTCTTGGAATTGGTATGACAAGTTCAATTTGGAATTTGAAATTTGCATCCATTTGGTTTAGCTGAGATTGTGTGGTTTCGTTGGTTATCTGTAGTTCGGCATCATCTCCCTATCTTTCGTTGTTCATCGTTGCAGTTTGTTGACATCTTCATGAAGTCCCATTCGATTTATGGTTTATGCTTTTTGCTTGTCAAACTCTCGTTGCCTCTTGCATAGCATAGTGAGTTTGAGGGGGGATGTCAATGTAATAAATAGATTAGGTTAAGGGTAGTTTAGTCTTTTACTTTATCCTTAGTTTCGTAGTATATATACACTTGTAACCCATATATTTGTCCTAAGTTTGGAGGCTGCTATCAATCGGGTTTCTCTCTTTCTCCTCCCGGCATCATCTCCCTATCTTTCGTTGTTCATCGTTGCAGTTTGTTGACATCTTCATGAAGTCCCATTCGATTTATGGTTTATGCTTTTTGCTTGTCAAACTCTCGTTGCCTCTTGCATAGCATAGTGAGTTTGAGGGGGGATGTCAATGTAATAAATAGATTAGGTTAAGGGTAGTTTAGTCTTTTACTTTATCCTTAGTTTCGTAGTATATATACACTTGTAACCCACATATTTGTCCTAAGTTTGGAGGCTGCTATCAATCGGGTTTCTCTCTTTCTCCTCGATTCTTCATCTTTGGTTTGTTGTTTTCTACAAAAACAATATCCAAATATATAGGTTATTATCATTAAGCAATCATCAACTTATATAAACTGCTCCAATGATTAAACAAACTTATATCAAAATCAAAATCCTACATTGAATTGGATACCCTTTAAAAATTCATTGCAACTTCTGGTTCTGTCGATTATAATTTGTAGAAATCTAGATGAAAAATGTCGATCGGATCATCAATTATGTAATCAAAGTGAAAACAAAATAAAAATTTCGCATTTTAGAAATGGAATTATATATTGTAAATAAATTTATTTAGGTATAGTTTTACCCAATATTCTAATTTGGCTTGAGAATCAATTAATTAAAGAATTATAAGAAGAGAGAATCAAAGAGAAGAAAGAAATCTTATATCAAAATCAAAATCCTACATTGAATTGGATACCCTTTAAAAATTCATTGCAACTTCTGGTTCTGTCGATTATAATTTGTAGAAATCTAGATGAAAAATTTCGATCGGATCATCAATTATGTAATCAAAGTGAAAACAAAATAAAAATTTCGCATTTTAGAAATGGAATTATATATTGAAAATAAATTTATTTAGGTATAGTTTTACCCAATATTCTAATTTGGCTTGAGAATCAATTAATTAAAGAATTATAAGAAGAGAGAATCAAAGAGAAGAAGGAAAGTGCTAGAGTCTAAAATGAAGAAGGAACCCGATTATTTTTGATAAAAGTGATTAGAGATTGAGTTATATATTTTACAAAAAAAGCAAAAAGAAAAAAAACTTATGAGAACCGTCCGGCTCCCGACGGTTCCCATACTAGAACGGAACCTGAACTGGTTGGTTCTTAATAATTTGTTCTAAAATCAAATCATTTTTTAGAAGATTTGGAACTGAACTGATCGGTTCTAAACAGTTCCGGTCCAGTTCCACCGATTTTGAAAAAAAAAATGCCCACTCCTAGTTTTTCATAGACGAAGTCAATCATGTTGACCTCAATTTATGATCAATGACGTGGCCAACAGATCTCGACTTCATTGACATCCAGCGTAAGGCTCCTACGCACTTGGACAAACCCTTAAAAGCATGTGTCCTTCTCCAGTGGTGGGGGAGGTGATTGTAAGCACTTCCACGTCCAACATGTGTCCTTTGGTGAGGAGTGCAATGATTCTTTGGAGATTTTTTGCACCACTCTCTATGGATTTAATCTTCTTCACTAGCACTCTTGTTGGGAAGATGCCTCTTTTCTACAAGGGGGTCTTCTAGAACAAATTTTCCTTTAAAGTTTATATTTTCTTCAAGGAAAGTTTTAACACTTTGCTTTTGATGAAGTTTTGAATCAAAAAGTCGAAGATGAAGACCACCTAGAACTATTTTTTTTTTTTTTTTACTTTTTGGTATGCTTTTCTCACGGGGTTTGTTTGTGGTTAATAGTGTGGTTTTTCACGAACGAAATCAATTTGCTAACCTCAATATCTTATCAATGACATGGCTAACATGTTTTGACTTCACTTACGTCCAACGTAAAGCTTTGCACACCTGGACAAGCATGTGTCTTTTTCCAGTAGTAGTGAGAGGCGATCGCGATCACTTCGACGGTCAAGTAAGTCAACTTGTATATTAGGTGTGGGATGAATGGAAGACGTAAGCCACAAGTATGGATATGGGTACCAGATTTGTGGAGAAGAAATAATAAGGATGAACAATATTACTATTAAAAGTGTAAAGTTATATTACCTATAAATGACAATAAGTGTAAGTTTTTAAAGTAGAAGAAATGGAGTTGCGATTAGATGAAAGACGCGTGACTTTATCTTAGGTGTCGCTTTTGTAATTTTATGTTCAGGGACATTTAATGATCCTAAAAATATGTCACCCTATTGTCTAGGTCTGACATCTAAAAAGTAGATTAATGAGTTGACTAATAGGTGTCTATTGCAAAGATATCATATCAATCAATCACTGTATATCTTATACGAAAGATCTCTTGGAAAAGGCAAATGACAAATATACCTTCGTGGATTCAAAGTCTATTGCTTCGGTAATAGGTTGCACTAGATTGTAGCACCTCACCTCAGTCACGAAAGTTCGGCCTCTACATGGCATTTCGACTGAGGTGATAGCATCACTTCGACTACTTCTATTTGATGGCCTTGATTATGTCGCGTGGGTTGGTGAAACGGACAGTGAACTTGCATTAGCTTGCTAGCTAGTTGTCACGTGGTCAATATTTGGAACCTCGTAGGATGAGACGTTACATAATTAATCCACAAAATTGTACATTAGAGAAATTGGAGGATGTATTATGTATTACCCAATTGCATTTACTTATTTGTCTATTTTCAGTCCCTATAATGATGTAATATGTCTATGGATAGGTTCTCTTGCCACTTGTCCGAAAAGGAAAAAAAAAATAACTACGACGTAAAATTAAGCCTTTATTTGAATCTCATTCTTTGGAAAGAAATGTATTATTAAACAGTGTTTAGATATTATTTCAACAACACATTTTTTAATAAAATAATATTACACGCAAATTCAAACTTTTTCCTTATTTTTTAACCACACATTTTACATCAATACCCTATTCAAAAATGCATTTTTATGACAATGAGACTCAAACAAGGGCTAATAGTTATTATTTCATGTCGACTCTTTTCATATTCATATAATAAAAAATACGAGTTAATATCTTCGTGTGTTTAAGTGCGTGCAAGAAGCGGCAAAAAAATTAGTGGAAAGGTGATTTGCGAGGTCAATTTGATAATCTCAAGCACGTTTGGTGGTAATAAGACCAATGGCGAAGATAATTATAAATAATCATCAACTAAAAGAAAGTTTGCAAGCTCCGCAAAAATAATCACTTTTAGCAGGAATAAATATGAAATTAATAAAAGTTGGGAGTTGGAGATGACGAGGTTGTAATAATGATGACGGTGGGAAGAAAAAAATATTAGAAAAAATAATAGAATATCTAGGGTTTGGTGACATGCAAAGGGTGCAATTTTTTATTAATTATTTTAGTTCTTAATTGCCTAATAATTTAACTATGCCGTGAATAAACATCTTCTCTACATTCGAAATGTCCCATGCATGTGTTCTTACAGTTTAGGGACTAAGCGTGCCTGCATTTTGATCAGAAAGTGATCAAAAGAATACATGCGTTTGACTGAAAAATTTAAGGGAAAATTGAAGTAGCGATTCCTAAACTTTTAATTTTTTGTGAACTTTATCCTAACCTTTATTTTGTACTAGCGAAGATTTTTAATCTTTCATAAATATGCACACGAGATCCATTTAGATGAAAATTGTCCAAAACATCGTCAATTAATCGAAAAAATTAAGGAATCAACATCCAATAAAACCGTCCAAAAACAACTTCAAACAATGTATCTACATCCAATAAAAACGTCGCCGTAGCAGATAGTTCAAGAAATATTCTCAAGTCAAATAACGATGTTTAGAATGGTTTCTGTCTAAAGGGACCTCAGGTGCATATTTATGAAAGGTTATAGACCTTTGCTGGCACAAAACAAAAATTAAGGTAAAATTTGCAAAAAATGAAAAAATTAGGGATCGCTGTTGCAATTTTCCCTAAATTTAACTTAGAATAGTAGGACAATAAGCTATTTGCTCTAGATAAAATAAGCAAGTTGATGCTTTTCTTTCTTTTTATTACACAATCGATTCCAAGTTAAAAAGCAAGTCAAACTACATAAAATTGAATATGTTGAAGTCGCGAGACGATTTAGCCCCTGTTTGTTTGAGATTATTTAAATTTCATTTTTTCCTAATTCATTTTAAATTACATATTTTCTTAATGAAATAATTTTGTATGTAAATGCATTATTTTTGTTACTTTTTAATCATAAATTCTTTTTTTTTTTTAAATCAATTTTCAAAAAATTTACAACAAACGGGTTCGTAATTTTTAATATTGTTATAGACTAACTTGCTACGTAATCATGCAAATTTTCCTCAAAATAACTATTTTTATAGTGATTTTGGGATGGGGTTACGTGGGCAGAGTCAAGGGAAAATAAAAAATTTCTACTGAACTGATACACACAAAAATAAATAAAATAAAATTCCCCTACAATATATATATATATTTTTATTTTATTTTATTTTTTTATTTTTTGCCTTCAATAAGTAATTGGCCTGGAGGCAGGTCTGGGGTCTCCATCGTGCCCATGGAATGATTACTTGCACTAGTAAGAATGGGTTGTACGTGAGAGCTTTTTAGTGGTTGACAAGGTAGCGCATGCAATGCAAAGTGGAACCCTAACAGGGCGGGGGCTTATGGATGTTGATGTTGTCCCATATCGATTGTGAAAGGGGTTGGTGGTCAGTTTATAAGTGTGAGGGAAGGCCTCACCTCTTAAACTAATTTTTGAGATTAAGAATGCCCAATACTATCCAACACTAGTACCAGAGCCAAGTTATCAACAAGTCTCAAACCCAACGGTCACCGGAAATGCGAGTTTGTGTGTGAAGGAGATGGGTTTGATTTCACCCATGGCCCGTTGTGTGAAAGGAAGACGGGTTTGGTCTCCTACATGGCTCGATATGTGAGGGGGAGACGAGTTTAGTCTCCCACAAGACCCAATGTGTAAAAGGGAGATTGTTGAGGTTATCCCACATCGATTGTAGAAGGGATTGGTGATCAGTTTATAAGTATGACGAAAATCCTCACTTCTTGAACTAGCTTTTAGGGACAACAATGGAAAGTTGGACCCCTTTTTAAACTTTGGAACTATATAGTCCAATACGTAAATTGTAAACCCTTTTTAAACCGAGTAATGCTCTTTAACCCTACTACAATTATAATTCAAGTCTATGTGACATTAGTTTGACAATAAATGATAAGTTAAAATTAAATAAGTCATTTAATTCAATATTGCATTTAACCTATTATTTAATATCACATTAACGCCACATAAATTGAGATTATAACTCTAGCTGGGCTAAACAACATTATTCTTTTAAACTTTGGAACTATGTAGTCCAATATGTAAAACTGAAAATAGCATCTTTGTGTATTTTAAAAATCGAATCGGGTATTGATCCAAAAAGGAGAAGAATCAAGGTTCAAAGGATTGAATTGTAATCTAACATGTGATTTTGAAATCAAAATAATTAAATAGAAAGATGGAGCTTGAACTTTTTTTTAGTATTATTTTAAATCAATGAAACCAAAAACAAGTCAATGATTTTTATAAAATTGCGCAGGTTGTCAAAATTTTGGGCAGCCCAAATTTGGGCTCGGTTCCCAATTTATCTATGAAATTTATATTATTAATTCTCAATTAATTAACATTCACATTAATCTAAATTCAATAAACTTTCACCTTGAATTACATGAATCTATAGTTATTATGAATGAATTTATTCATATTCATATATCTGAAAATCTTAATGGGTGTTTAAATTTATGTATTAGCAATTAATTTTTATATATCAAATGTAATATAAAAAAATTGCTCATTTATAATATTTCATCATTATAAAAAATTTGAATCATAAAAATTGAGTTCTGAGAGTATAATTTGAGTAAAATTTTCTTCTCTTAAATTTTTATACTAAATTTTAATTTCTTTAATTCATCCAAGGCTCATCAAATCCTTCAACAAATTGGTATCAAAAATTACTTTTACATCACTTATAAAGTATTATAAAATAACATGGAATGCACGTCAACTTTGACTAGTATGATAAAAACGTGACTTAAAACTTTATTTTTTAACTAGGTCTGGTTAATCTTATTGTACTATATTTTAAGCCCAGGTTATATTTATTGTTCTAGGCATAAAATGTGACTAGATGGGAGGTCAAGATTCGACCTTTAATAAGAGATGGCAACGGGTCGCCCTGCCATGCCCACGCGTAGCCCTGCCATAGATGGGACGGGACGGGACGGGGCGGGATGAGGTAGCGGCTTGTCCAGTTTGTCTTTTTTTTTTAATTTACATTTTTAAATTTTTGAGTTATGCTGCTATTAGGGAATAAAATATAACTTCAAAATTTTAAAATCCAAAGCAAATAATGCTTAAACTAACAATTTTTTTTTATTTTTATTTTTACTTCTTCCCCACCTCGCTCCACGTTGCGACGGGTTTTTTCGACCACATTTGGAATGGGGCGAGACGAGTTATTTTGCCATCTCTACCTTTAATTTACTTTTTTAGAGCTCTGGTTATATGCCTATTTTTAGGCTTGTGTTTTTTTAGAAAAACTTTTTAGCACCAATCAAATCTCTAGCCACGTGATGGTTTCACTAAAAAATTGACAAAATATGTGGACTTTAATTATATAGAACATTTATATACTTGAGATCGGTCTACTTATTATTTGGGGATATAGTAAAGTTTGTTGTAAATATGGATAACAAAAAGCTAAGTTTAACAATGCAGAACAAAGTTTTTAAACAAAGTAACAAATTGATAGAAACCAAAAGTGGACATGAAGAAGAAGAAAGCAGAAATGATCCAAGACAACTGAAAACACTTTTTCCATAGAACAAATTTGTCCCGTAACGATGCTAACGAAGTAACGACATTTGTCTTCCAAGATACAATAAATTACTTTCTTATAGTAGAAGCACTTCAAACTATAAGGTAACAACGTACTTGAACAGATTATTTTCTCTACAAAAGAAGATTTTGAATACAATGTTTGGGAGATTTGGCAAGAATTTTAATACAGGACTCAAGAATATAAATTGGAATACTTAAATGACATCCAAGGAGTCCAATTTATAGGAGATGAGAGGTTGTAAATAAGAGATAAGCCCCAAAATTTAACAACCTTCAAGAATAAACGTATTTCTTGTTGTCACTAGTCTGACACTGACTTCTTGCTCGAGCGCAAATGGCACCTTTTTAGCAGAACCTCCATCCCTCGCTTTGCACTGGCCTACCGCTCGAGCGGCGACCTCAGTTGATTTTTGCATTTTTCTCCTTTCTTCCTTCTAAATTTGGTCCAAAATTTCTAATTCATCCGAAATTATTTTTTCTATTCCAAATATACCACGATTATATACTCAATGAGTAGAACAAGTTAGTCTATTAATTTCCATATTTTGACCATTGAATCAAATTCGAATATTTGATCGAAATTGACATGAAAATCATCTTTAATGTTTTTATGGTTTTATATTTAACCAATTTTCAGCTTTATTTAACTAAACTTCAAAACTTATTAATAGATGGGGCAATTAGCACAAAACGTCATTGCCTTTCAATATTATTGTGTAAAACGTCCCTACATTTTATTTTTTGACATTTTTACTCTTACGGCCTTACATTCACTTTTTATTGTGAAAATCATCATTTTCATCAAATTTCTCGTATAAAATGACAAATATACCTCCTATTTAAATAAAACAATAAAAAGAAAAGAAAAGGTAAATGTAAAGAATAAATTGCAATCACGCTCCCAAACTTTTTAAAAATTGCAAATGAGTTCAAATAAATTATTAAAAGGGTAATTAACACAAAACGTTGCTATCTTTCATTATTATTGTGCAAAATGTTCATACATTTCATTTTTTGACATTTTCACCCTTATTTCATAATTCATTACGAAAATTATTATTTTTATCCATTTCCTCAATTAAAAGCTCTAAAATGACAAATATACATTCCTCTTTAAATAAAAAAAATAAAAAAGAACAAATTGCAACTATAGTATTTTTAATTATTTATTTGTACATTTTTTTGAAAAGTTTGGAAGTATAGTTGCAATTTGTTCTTTAATTTTCTTTTCTTGATTTCCGTTTATATAAAAAGAATTGTATATTTGTCATTTTATAACTTTTAATTGAGAAAATTGATGAAAATAATGATTTTTGCGATAAAATATAAAGTTAAGGTGAAAATGTCAAAAAAAAATGAAAGGTATGAACATTTGCACAATAATAATGAAAGGTAAGAACGTTTTGTGCTATTTGACCTTTTAATAATTTATTTGGAATCGTTCGCACTTTTTAAAAAGTATGGAAGTATGATTGCAATTTATTATTTAACTTCTCTTTTCTTTTTTATTGTTTTATTTAAATAGAGGGTATATTTGTCATTTTACACGAGAAATTTGATTAAAAGAATGATTTCAGTAATAAAAGGTGAATGTGAAGGTAAGGATAAAAGTGCCAAAAAAATAAAAGGTAAGAACGTTTTACACAATAACATTGAAAGATAATAACGTTTTGTGATAATTACCCTTAATAGATTTATTGGGTATTTTATGGATGTATTAAATAGCTAATATATATAATGGATTTTATATGCTTGATTTTGGTATTAACTTTTTAAAATCCAAATTAAGATCACTATATGAGGAAAACAATAATTATGCGGTTGAATGAGAAAATCGAGAACTTTATATTCTTATATTTACTTTACTTGTTCTTGATTTTCTTTATGCCTATTATTATTGAAGAATGGATTAACTTTTTAAAATCCAAATTAAGATCACTATATGAGGAAAACAATAATTATGCATTGGAAAAAAAAAAGGGAAAAAAAGTTATAATATAGGCAAAATCAATACTGGGATCGGACTTTTGCTTATTTCTTTCATTGTAAATCATGGAATGATGATATCATGATTACGAAAGGCTAAAGAAAATTGGATTTTTCTTGAATTTCTTGTCTTTCTTTCATATTGGCCAAAGCTCTAATGATTTTGTCCCAACTTTAATTTTGAAATCAATCAATTAATGAATATCGATCCTTCTAAATCATTATGCCATGCATTATATTTACGTGTAAACACCCATACAATAAATTCTCTTAACTTTGCTTTGACATTCCCTTGTGGGTTTTTGGCTTTCTACAGTTAATTGGGCGTTATATTCAATGTCCTAAAAATCAGTCTGATCAATATCTTGAAATTACAATGATTCTCAACCTTTTCAGTTTCTAAAATATAATTGCTTCTTGAATTTTTTTCCCCCCACTCAGACGTGTTTTTAATGACGACATGTTTACATTCTAATCCTAAATTTCCATTTACGCAACTAATTAGAGATAGAATCGAGTTGACTGTACAGGTCACTGTTTCACAGGACCTGTACAGGCTACTCATACATGTAAAAGGGTGGATGAATTTTTTATTTATTTTTAAATAATCACCCACCCACCCACCTTGACATGTATCTGGCCTGTATAAGTTCTGTGAAACTGTGGCATGAACAACCAGAGTTATTCTTAAAGATATCAAAATATATTGAACCATCTAATCCCAAACATCAATGAGAAAAGTCCGGACCAAGACTAACCTGACCTAATTATAAGGGTCCACATCTCGAATGAACCCATATTTTGAAGAGTTGAGGAAAAAAATAGTGATCCAAATAGGTGGCAGGGTATAATATGGCATAATTACCTGTCCATATGACCCACAATTAACATATAACAAGTACGTAATTATATGTTAGTAATTAATAGGTAATTATAAAGAAATGAATGTGATTCTTGTATGAATGATGGTGTTCCCCTAAACCCGAGATGTAGGACAGAGGGACGTGGTCTCGTAAGACATTCGTTTTTACAGGCATATGCACCCCACCCCAACCCTACCCAACCCCCTAATTCTATACATACAATGCATACATACGCATTATATATATGATGACGACTGCCCCTGCCCCTACTCCTGAGAAAGTCTCGTCCAATTTCCTTTAAATAAGTAGTCAACTGACAAATAGGTTCTTGAAGAACGTCTCAATTTGAATTAAAATTGGACCACCCTTGAATTTGATTAGCAACTTAGTTGTTTACTAAGTACAAGTTTATGGACATAAAAATAAACGTTAAGAATGAACCCTAAGTTTTAATATGGTAGCAAGGTACGTTATGCTCACATGAACAATTTGATATGTTAAGGACTCAAACGAACTAACATCTTATCTTGTGGGGCAAGTTGATCGTTTATACTTGTGCACTAATTTGTAGGGAGGAAAATCTTCTGTTGTTGCATTCAATAAAGAAGTGTGGGAGAAAGGAGGCAAGCATGAAAACACGTAACTATCTTTGATGGGGATATCTTTCTACCCCTCAAAAAGTTCCTTTTATGAGATGCAAACAAATGCCACCATTTACATCTTTAGGGAGAATTTAAGGGTACTATGATCACTAAAACGGCTTAAATTTTTGAAATTTCATAAATACATGTTTTACTTGAGGTAAAAAGTATTTTAGCTATTGTAATCAATATTCTAAAAACTGTGTATAGATATATCATACCCTTGTGGCCTAATCAAGGTTTACATAATTTTATGTATGGGTTAGAGATGTCTAAGCTCGTAAAAACTTAAAGCTTAACTTTACTGTCTAGCCATGCTTTACTTTTTTAAGAACACTAATCGTAACAGCTGAAAACAAGTTTTTCATGATCATTGGAAAGCTCTTGGGGGTTTATTTTATATTCCTACATTTAATGTTCTATAGTAACTACTATATCTAGATTTAGCAGAATATTAATCTTAATTTCTATACTATCTCGACCCCATGAATGCAACTAATTCATGTAAAGAAATTAATAGTACAAAAATGCAGCTTAACCAAGTATTGAGTTCGCTAGCTTAGTTTTATGATATCTGGGTTATCAATGATAAGTGCATTTTGTGCACTTAATTAGGCATATTACTAAACTTTTCTGCTGTGTAAGTGTTGACTTCTCGTTAACTTGGGTTAATTTTCGTTTATTTCAGTGATGGACCCATTTCTAAGTAATTGAAAAAGAAAAAGGTGAAATCCAAAGTATGAGAGCTAAATTGCAATTTCAGTTTGATTCGGACCATAAAATGAAAACTAAAGATATTATGGGTTCAACTGAATGTAATAAAAAGTTGAAGGATTGAAATTCTAAGAAAAGATGACTAAAAGAATCAAGAATTGAATTTGAGAACTAAAAAGTAAAATTGGAGAGACGACATAACTGGACGACTACCCAATTATATTGGTCGGGTGATTGATCGCCCATGAAAACCAATAACAAGGGCTTAAAAGAGTGCATGTGCGACCACCCGGGTTCAATCGTAGCGAGAAACTGGTTTTTGTTTCAAAATTTCAATCCAACAAGGAAACCTCTTATTGGGTCAATTTTGTACGAATTCTGAGAACTTTAGAAACTTCTTGGAGACTACTATAAATATCAACTCTCAACAAATAATTAGGGTTGGAGAGAATTGATTGCAAAAAGAGGTAAAGGACACATCAAGATTAAATTTCAAGAACTTCAAGATTGAATTCAAGAATTTTTGAGAGATAATCAACTTTTATTTCTTTTGCATGCTTCTTCATAACATGTTAGGCTAAACAAATTTAGTGCTAGAGTTACGATAAATCTTGTATCATGAACATTTAATTCTTAGTTTTTCTTTTTGATATTCAAACACGTTGTCAATTATTGAATGATTTTTATGGAATTATCTTCTTTACAATTATGTGCACAATGATTGTATGAATATTATTGTCTGTTTTACCATTGAAAGATAGAAAATAAGTTAGACAAGGTGTTAATCATTGTAAAGTCCGATAGGAATAGAAATATATCGATATACTTTATGTGATCTTTAAGTATTCATAAATCTTTAATGTATTCTTGTATGTTCGCATTCGTCATAGAAATATAGTTTGTTCACATGTGCGAATATGTTTAATTCTACTTGAGAGAGATTGTTAAACAATTTAGGAATATTGATTTTTATAATTGAATCATGTTGTCAAATTATAATGTTAGGGTTAAAGAAGATTGATACAAGTGGATTTGGAATCTTAGTGCGACTTTTATCATTATATATTAATAAAATTTAAATTCATCATAACTTCTCATCAATTCTAATTAATTTAGGTATTACCTTCATAAGTAGATTATAATTTAGTCATAGAAAAATCAACAAATATCATAGTTTCGGTTAAGGCTTAGTTTATTTGAATTTAAATTAATACAATCTTAATTCATTTTATTACTTATTAACGAATAGTGCACTTGCGGTAATTTAAAACTCAACTTTCAAATTTGTAGCATTTGAGTCCCAATAATACCATTCACATTCATTCGATCGTGAAAAGAGTTACGATGCACTGCTACGAATTAATTAGAGATGTTGGGGACTCAGATGCCAAAAAATAAAGGTTGAGCATATCAAAATCCAAATTCTCATAGATTGGCTCCTCTAATTTGTAAATGAAGGTTGAACTTACTGAAAGCGTTTTATTAGTTCCAAATTTATGTTAAGAAAGTGAAGGCACAAAATCCCACATGGAATAAAGATGGAAATTTAGACCTATTTATAAGGTTTTAGATAGTATCAGAGCCTATTAAACTCTAATAAACAATTCCATCCAATTAAAAATCAATAAATAAGTAATCGAATTTCAAGATTGTTCTGTACAACAAATCATCATCTTGCTATGCATGTTAAGGGATAAAATCTCACATCGAATAAAGATAGAAACATAGACCAAACTTATAAGGCTTTGAACTATTCCTCTCAACAAAGATGACCTTATAAGATGGAATCTCAAGTCTTAACCAAAAAGTATCTTGTAAAAGGGTTTGAAAAGGAGAAAAAAATCCTCCTATTTTGTAAACTAATCAAATGAAAGAAAAGAATAAAATTGTGAAATAAATGGACCATTATTGTAATTAATACATGAACAAGTCATCCTTTTCTTACAAGTAGTTTATTTCTTAGATAAGATTATTAACTTGACATAGTATTCGAGTAGACAAATGTTTTATGTATAACGATCACAATTACAGGAAAAATTGTACGTGTTAGACTTTTAATAAGAAAAGTACTCTTGAACACATAATTAAAATCATCTCGTACATACAATGTTATTGCCGAATTACGCAAATCTTATCTCTTCAAACATTTGTGCCGACAAAGGCCAAAAACGTCCTTTTCATGGTATAGAAAAATAAGTGGAGAATTCTATTGCAATTCCAATTCTTGGAACAAGCCCTAAAGTTAGCCGTAAAATATACACCAGAAAACAAGTAGATATGTATTCTATCTTACTAATAAAGTCAAGAAGAAAGAGAAAAGAGCAGACATATACTGTTCGACCTCTACATATATACAATATATATGTATAACTTTGCAATTATATAAATTTTAAGGTAACCGACTGACCGCCATCTACCCAACCCTGCAACTATTTCATCCCCTCGCAATCTTCCAAACGAAGTGAACAATTGAAAGTGAGATTTTGCAAGTTTTATTCTCTCTTATTGTCCTTTGATTGTCCAAGGTTACAAAAAGAAAAAATGAAAAACAACCATAGTACTCTTATCTAGTCAGTAGGTATCATTGTCTCCATAGTATCTCAATATGTTCTTTGAAACAACATCTATCTCTTTCCAGTATAAGGAGTTTTTTCCAATTTATGGATTTCGTTGAGATTAAGGATAAGCTGAACACGAATAACTCTCATATGTACTGGCAATTGGGGTTTCTGGGTTTTTCAGAATGACCATGATTCCTTCTAAAAACCTCTTCAGACAGCAGTTTTGTGGTAGTTATTATCAGGGTTTTGGTCTTGTGAGCCCATCAGATGGTTTTGATTATTCTAGTGAAACTTGCTTATTAGGATCTGATCACCAGGTTGATCCAATGGAGGAAGATGATTCAAGAACTGGGAGGACTGTAAATGAAACTTCAGGCTCCAGTTTAAAAGATTTTCAAGAAGATAAAGATGAAGGGTGGCTTCAATTGAGTATTGGTGGACGCACAGTTAGCAAAAATAAGAAGCAAGATCAGGTTGATAAAAAAAGGAGATTAATCGAGCTTGATCTTCTACCAAGTAGTAATTATAATTCTGATTCACAAGTGATGAGAAATTTAGACCCTATGCTTAACATGCCGGAATATTCAGCTCCTCAGCCTACAGTTATGAATTTGGCTGCCGGTTCAGGCTATAACCTCCCAATTATCTGGCAACATCCTGCCGGAACTAGTTCTAATTTTCCTCGTCAAGAGATTAACAAGACGTTTAGGCCTACTCCAGTTAATATAGCAGCATCTTCGTCGTCAATGCCACCGCTTCCATTTCAACTCCATACCGGACTGGGTACCTCCGAGCCAGGTCTAGATTTTAGAGTCATTTTTCCTCCTCGGAGACCACATTCTGGCATATGGTTTATGCTACAAGCATCACAAAATCAGTAAGTAACAAAAAAATAATATTCATCACCGTTAGGTCTTTCTTTTCCTTTGCTTTATATAATTTTTTTGGTCTCTATTCGTTCTCTTACGCCTTCGAATTTTCATTGCAGATCAAAAGAACCATTTCTGCCTCAGATATCCAGAAGCTATCTAAGAATCAAGTAATTCTTTCTGCAACTCTTTGTTTTCATGTCCTTTTATTTTCTCCATTTTTTCATTTTCTGTGATTAACTAGGTTTGCATCATCTTTAAACTGTTAGGGATGGAAATATGACGATTCAATTCGTAATTAAGTATCTGGTTAATAAGCTCAGACTTGAAAGCGAATCAGAGGTATGTAATCAATCCTGCTACATTTTTCTGTTCTCTCTCTCTCTCTCTCTGAAAATGCTTGCGGTTTGGATTATTATTAATTAATATGTTTATAAAACTATTAGCTTCTGCTTCTGGAATAAGATAAACTCCGTCTCATCGATTCGAAATTGACCAAACACAAAAGAAACAGAAGAGAATTAACATGTTTTCAACTAGTAAATGAATAACATATTCAAGGATATGGTTGGTGTGAGAAAGATGATGGAAACATCAGAACTATATAGGCTTTTCCATTAGTATATTTATTACTTTTAGGTAACTTCAAAATTAGGTATGATGTTAATTACTAGGTAGCCATCTTCGTCTCGTTTAGCTTTTGCTTTATAATTAGTTTGATATTTCATTTTTGCAATAAACTGTGTATTTGCTGCCTAATTTGAAAGTGTTCAATGAAATTGCTAACGTTAATTTTATCTGCTTCATGCTTATAGTTAATCAGTTACGATCTTTACGGATGGGATTAATGTTTAGGGTTGAAGTGACGAAATGTAGTAGAAAACTACTTACCACCGAAGCCCAAACCAAGAAAATGAAATGAAGTTAATTTCTCGTTATATATATTCATTTCTAAGCGTTTAAAAAGCTTTTTAACCAAAGACAAGAAGAGGAAGAAAAACTTAATTACACATCTTCGAGCTTAATTTCTCTCCGAAAGTTTTCTCCACGCATTTATAACTACTTCTTACTATTATTCACGTAGTTCATGGCATTCAATACTATTTTTATTAGTATTCTTATTTATAAACCATTTATAAATTTGTCGAACATAGGCTTAGATATATAGAGAATAGAAGAAATTAACTCAAGAGCATACTGCATCTAAGAACACATTTGTAGAGTTTGTCAAGCCAAAAGTAAACTAGGGTTTCTGGGTTATGTTAAATAGCACTAGGATATATAAAACCACACATGATCTCTATGGTTCCAAAGTGAAAGTGATAGAGAAAGATAACCTATCGTATTTTTGAAATTACGTCTACCTAATTAAAGTGTAGCATAAGTCCGTATATATTGATTATTATTTTTATATTTAAGTACGTGATTTTCTACTATTCTCACAATTTCCAATAAGAAGTTTATCGTGCATAATTTCATGGGGAAAATATTAGAAATATAACCTCTTGTTTCATTAGCTCTCTCGTCCCCTCTCTTTTCTTCAAAATGTAGGAATGCCAACTCATATTTTTTAGATAGAGACATCGAAAGAATATCACCGATATTAACTAACTAGAGATTGAATTTTTAGGTACTTTGGAGATAGAATTAAAAATAATATTTCTTTACATTCTCCTTTTTTAACATTAATGTATGAGCCTATTTAGTTATAATCTCAAAATGTCCTTTCCATAAAATCTCCCATTCTTACATGAGCTGTAGGTTAAGGTCATGACCCTATTTTCTTTTCATGTGTTTATTGTCTAAAGGTTCAAGGGTTTTCGCGTTCTTTATAAAAGAACTTAGTTTCTATTTGGTATGGTGTAAAATCTTAATTAAAATTTAAGTCAAAGTTAATAATTAAATTTAATCACATATTTCATATGATCCACAACTGTTTAACAATGCAGTTCATAGATTACTATTAAAATCTATTTTATAATTATAACTAACAAATGCTTAATTAGATTGTTGAAATTTGAAACTATGTCTGCCATTCTTTTCTCGTGATACCTCGACTACGAGGTCAAGTACTAATTATCTCAACCAACTCAACAACTATAGTACGTAGAGCTTCAACTATATATTTAAGGGAAAATTAATGGATAGAAAGGCATTATTATTTGCTTTTTAGCAAGGATGTCTTGATATAATACAAAATTTGATTTTGTTTCATCCTAATTAAGTTCATATTTCTTCATTTATTTTAGTACTGAGGTCAACTATGTACTTTGATTTGGTTGCATAAAACTCTCTTATATTTGTGCAATGCATGTCATAAAAGGGATGAGAATCTGTCAAACAAAACTACTATGAGCAGCATCCAAAATTCTCTCTTCAAATTAAATAAACTAATTTATTTTTATAATGTGACACTCAACATAAATATATTTATTTATTTATTTGGATTGACATTCTCATGTTACTAATATATTGAATTTATTTTTATATTGTGTGACACTCAACATAACTCACGCTTCTCTTTGATTCCATGCATTTTGTTTTAAAGGTCAACTTCGTTTTTTTTTTTTCCCTTTCGTATTTGTTGAATTCTTCTTCATATGCATATGACTTGAGTGTTGTCTTATTAGTTATTACATTATACAAAAATCATGTAAAATATAGCCATAAGTCCAAATCTTAACTTTCACACATGACATGTAACTAGTTAAGGAACCAATTTTTGGGATTTTCAAGTGGTTGGGAATAAAATATCAATGTCGAAAATGTCAAATCCATTTATAATTAATTACTATTAGGAATCATTTATGTTTCTCTATCACACACAAACATGCACGAACATGATAATCGTGAAATTAAGTCCCTCTTTTGTAAAATTCATTTTTTTTTTCCTAAATTCATTGTTATTCATATATTCTCATAATAAATAATTTTGCACGTTGATCCATAAAATTTTCCAAATTTTTAATCCTCTACAAAAATCATTTTTTGCAAATTTATTCTCAAAAATATCTACGTCAAATAGGTCTAAATCCTGAGATGATTTGACATCAAATCAAACAGTTTCTCGGCTTCGAATTATTTTGTTTTCTCAGTAGGTATAGATGTAAGAATATATAATTGTTGGCGACATAAGTTCCATTCTAACACGTTATAGGTCGCCTTCAAGCGAGAATTTATGTCTATATTTATCTAGTTTGGAAGAATCACGAATCATAAATTAAATGTAGTTCAACAAACTGTCATTAATCAGAATGAGAAGTAGAATTTTTTTAAATCAACTACAAAATACAACATTTTTTTTAATTCTCACAACTTCTCTCTACAAAAAAAACTAGAATAATCAACACACACAAGTTCGTATTGTTATTTTTTCTGGGTTCTCTCTAACAATTTTCTCTCTTTGAACTCTAATAATTTTAGATGCACATAATTATCGATTCAAATTCACGTCACCTTAGTGGCAAGTGCAATGCTATAAATTTATAGGAAAGACCCTTGATCTCTTAGGGTGCGTTTGATTATCAGCATGAAATTTGAATGAAAAAAATAAATTCTAAACAATTCAATTACCTAAAAGTTATTTGTATAAAGATTATTAATTAAATGTGTTTGATTGATTTAGCTATCAATCTAGAAAATATTATATTTATCTATTTTTTTATTGGTGGGTAGATGAAAGAGAAATAGATAGTGAATTATCTCAAAAATAAAAATCACTCATCTCTATAGAAAACGTTTTACTTATTTTAGAGAAAAATATGGTCACATGACCAAAAGTTAGAAAATATTTTCCATGAAAAAAATTGTCAATCAAACACTCAAAAAATAGGAATTTGAATGAAAAAAAATGATATATTCCATGAAAAATAAAGCAAATCAAACACACTCTTATGTAAACTTCTTTTCCTATTGCACTAAGAATCTTTTTCTAAATTGCAAAAGGATTATCCTTTCCAATACAATTTTTCAAGAAACTACCATCTCGATCCCTTTCCTTCACACAAAAAAAAAAAAAAAATTATTCTTGCAATATTTCCCATTTATTGTCAAAGAAAAATTCTTTCTTTTTTATCATTTTTATTTATTTATTTATTTTTACGATAGGACTATTTTATTTGTCAAATTTGGGTCAACCCAATAATATCCACCTTGAACCAAAATTTTCCAATCACGATATGCCTCCATACTTATCATCACACCCCCTTTACCGCCAATACCACCATTCTTCAATCAATTGTAGTTACAAAATCAAATTTATCAAACACTACCTTGCAATTTCTTGTCACTAAAATCTTCTATTTTCTCATCACTAGCCATGGCATTCATCTTGGTCACTTCACAATCTTTGACAACAGAAGACCCTTTTCTTCATGACTGTATCACTACAGCTCCATATCCATATGATCAATCACTATATTTGCACCTCAATATCACTCAATCAATGTAACTCAATCACCATAGTTCTACGTGACTAGATTACTAGCACAACTCTACCTTAGTGTCAATCCATCACCACAAATCTACCTAAAAGTTTGAACATATCATCTTTAGTGCAATTCCAAACTTTGAACCATGAGTTCTAATACCACTTGTTATGAAAAATCCCACCTAATGCAACGAAACAAAGAACACAAAGACAAGTCATTAAGTGAAAAGCACAAATTACTCGTCGTTTGACAAATCGCCTATAATCACATGAGAAGTAGGCTTTATTCATTGAGAAAACCTCATAATGCAACATTTACCTTACTCTCACATTTTCTTCCTACAAAAATTAGAACAACAAGGAACGACACATATAAGTTCATACCATTATTAACTACGAAATTTTTGCCAATGCAACTAACCATGATCTATATTAAAAATTCATTTTGTACATTGACATAAATAAATTTTTTGCATAACTTAGATAACAATTATTGACCAAAGCTATGTATTAGGTTAATGATTATTTAAAGAAAATTGAGCAGAGATAAAACCTACTTTAATCGATGTAGATGTTAAAGAGTCATACGGCAAATTATCAATCATCAATTTAAGAAATTAAAAAAAAAAAAAATGTCATTTAAGGTGTGCTGCAAATTTTCTATTATTATTATTATTTTGTTATAATTGTTGTGCAAATAAAAAAGGTAATCAATGCTTCTAAGTGATGCACTTTGTTGGTATTCAAACCCCCCACCTTGAAAAAATTAATCATATTGCATAGTATCAAGAGTATAATAGTCGACCCCACTAGAGGATTCGTTTTATTCTAGAAAAAAATTCTATTTTAAAAATAAAAAAAATAAAAAATAAATGATTGCATAACTTTGTTTTACGTGGGAGCAAAGCAATGCATGATGGATAATGTGGAATAGAATCGTTTCACATTGTTGACAAGAAACAAACAAAAAGTCTGGTGGATTTAGACATGAAATAATGAAAAATTTGAACATTAAACTATAAAAAAAATAATAATAAATCCTTAAGAAAATGTCTTGTTGCCAGGTCGTAGAGATTTTGTATAAGAATAATATTAAAAATTAGCGTTTCTTAAGGAGAGAAAGTAACGTGAACAAGACGTGCATGAAGAATAAAGATGTAAAGGTTGACTGTAGTAATTAGGTAAAATTATTCGGAATAAATAATAGTGTTTAATCCCTTGCCTTCTTACCTTATTATTAATTTATATTCATATTTTTGTATTAAAATGAAGTCTTAAAGTATAATCAATCATTTAGGCTTAGGATCAAAGCCTAAATGGGTCCCTTCTAGATGATTAAAGACCAACATTTTCCAATAGTGGACATCAATGGCTTTATTGCTTATTAAGTATATACAAGTGGATGGATGTTTGTAATTCTCTTTTAGTTTTGAAGGAATCTGGTTAAGAAATGGAAAGAGAACTTATGGGTAAAGAAGACGCGGCTCTTGCTATATGTATATAATGATTTATATAATAATTTTATGATTAGATCAGAATTTTTTCAATCAAATTAAAAATAAAAATCTCTCTCTCTCTCTCTTTAACATCTCATCAGTATGTTTATCGTTATGTAATTCTATTATATACAAGTATCATTATTCAAGTAGACGTTTAACAATATCATGCAAAAGAAAAGGAAGTGAATCTTTCTTCTTCTCCTTTTTCATTCTAGACGAGATTATTTGTGCCTGGGTGCAGGATTTGGTATAACTCTATATATACTCATGCATTATAAGCTCTCTACAACTATCCTTGGTGCCGGCTTTCATAGTATATAATAGAGGTCGCTTATTAGTATATAATTTTGTACAAATTTTAATTTTAGAATTTTTTTTTTTTTTTTTTTTGGTAGCAGATAGAGATAACATGTAGAAGGCAAAAGCTTCAACCTTTCTTGACGTTGCAGAATGTCAGGGACAACATATGGAAACCAATGGAGATGGTAACTTTGCTTCCAGATTCCTCAACTACTGATCATATAATGGTGCTACACTATGGAAGAAGAAGTGATTAATTTATTTAATTAACTTTTCATCCCACATTTGTATTATTTATAAATGCCACTGCATTTTCCTACTTTTAGATAGTGTGTTTGTTGCTTTCTTATTCCTCTTTATTTATTGATTTTTGGTCAATTAACTTATCTGTAATGATCTTGAAGATAATATATATAGTACATCGAAACCCCATGATAACATGCATGCCCGAGGATAGGGATGGCAATGGGAGTACCCCATCGTTGCACGACGAGGATTTTATCACCCTGCCCCAATCTCCACTTCTTAAGGCGGGACAGGACGGGACAGCGCGGGGTTACTATTTTTGTAAATTTTTTACGATAAATTCTATGAGCAAGTGTATGATTTGAAAATTGAATTAATGGACCGTGTAATCGATTTTTGGGTTTTGACATAAAAAAGTTGGCCTATGATGATCTTAAACAAACTTTATTTAATTTTAAATAATAAGACAACTAGGGAAGGTAAGGGAGGGGATTCCCCGTCCCCAATCCATCGTTCTAAACAAGACAGGACAGAGCATAGCTCTAATTTGACGAGATAAATTGCCATCGCTACAGAGGTATTGGATTTCTGTGGCATAATATAAACTCAGTTGTTAATTGATTGTTTGGAAATATATACCTCCCTTAATTGTTTCCTTTTTCTTATTTCTTCTAATATATTTTACAAAATTGAGAATAAATAAATTACAAATAATTTTCATCGCGAAAATTACAATCTTTACATTCTGAGGTTTACTGAAGATGTAAAAATTTGGTATGAGGAACGAATTCGTAGTGTGGTTCATTTAACAGTCGCGCTAGGATGAGAGAAACAACACATAACAAACGCGCAAGTAGAAATAACCCATTTCAATTCTGTTTCGAGAAAACTAAGAAAATTTTTCCAATGGAAAAGTTTGAACAGAACACGAATAAAGTTAAGGGCAAGAAATTTGAACGAACAAGATGTACGGTTGATAATGGACCAGAAACAACCTGAGAATTACAATACAACAAATAATTTCAACATTCCAAATAAAAACTGCAGGTAACAGCATTAAAGTTTAAACTGAACACAGATTTATCAAACAAAAAGAACTATGAATCTTTTTGCAAGAAAGCAGTTCAAATAATAAGAAAAAGCTTCCCAGAGTAGCATTCACTCAAATTACAAATTTAAACTTAGCTAACTGTTCAAATTCAGAACATACATGTACTCATTCATGTGCTCAGTGAAGTTGTATGGTAACATTAACTTGGTAAAGAGACTGCAGATCCATTTCAATCCTGAAAAATCATTACAGTTCCAAACAATAAAAAATCTAGAGAATTCAAAGTTCCATTCAGTTGATTACCTGTTTTTTGCTTCCTGGGAATTGCCAAGACACTGATTCTTAAACTGTTAAAATAAAATGTATAACTTTGCCAATTAAAGAGAGCAAATATCAGATGACTGACCAGCATGTGCCATAAATCCATTACTACAAAGAAAAGCAGTAATCTGGAAATTAAAGAATAGCATACAAGCACAGCCAAGCAGTATGCGACCACGCATATGAAATGTTTTTGTGCGAAAATGCCATTGCCAATCTCAGACAGAAACCTACTGATTTATGCCGGAAATGAGAAGATAAGAAACATTAGCAAGAGCAATTCCTTCACAATAAATGGAAACTTGAAAGAGGTACACATAGGGATGCTATGGAATTAAATAAAAATACAGGGACACTTGTCAGTTACACTAAGGTAAAGGCATGTAGGGGATCTGACACCAGGTTCCAGAAGCTAGAGAGAAATTAGCTCCAACTTGCAAGGCAATAGCAACTCCTGATATCATGGCCAAATTGAACTAAATGTGGGAAAGCACTGACACAAAAACTAAGAAAATTAAAGGCAACAATATCATTGAATAAAGAAAATTGAATACATAATAATCAGAGTGATTTAGAACCTTATCAAAAGAGAAACCAGAGGAGGGATTAAAACACTGATTTCTATATGATTTTCTGCCCCGCCCAACAACTTATAGGAACTTCACGAACAATGGAAATGGAAATGCCAAAGCCACCTCTACACATCAGTAATAGCTAGAAGCTGGTTGGTTAGGAATATAAAAAACTGAATATACAGGGTCTTTCCTTAAGGCATCTAAATATCACTATACGCGAAACTGGAACATCCTATACTAATTTGAAGTAAAAAGTAATTGAATGAAGGTATAATATATTTTGAAATTACCATTTAACAAGAACACAATTAGGATAATCAATGTTTCAACCAGCTCTCGTTCTTAAAATAAAGCATGAGAAAGTGCAAAACTAATGAGTTTGTATACTGTGAGAATACGATACTTCCATTGTACAAGATGATTAAATGCTTCTATCTCTTTTTAAAGACATCCACAAATACTGTCTCCTTTCCAAAAATAATTACTCACTTTCCAAAGATGCCCCTATTTAAATTTATGATATGACTAAACGAGGATTCCTTTTAACTATTTTTTGGGTAAAAAAGAAGGGTAAATAACATTTTTGATTACTCAACTTTCAGTAGAATCTCATCAACATTGCTGAAAACTTCAATTTGTTGCAATAAGGTGACTCATATTTAATTTTATTATACAATAGATCACTCCATCTACCTCCATTTCTAAAATTACCGTTAGTGTACTATGTGGCCGATATTTAACTGAAATGCACAAGCACTTTTTAGAAAAAGGATAACAAATATATCTCATCATCCCTTACCCCACTCTCACTCGTTCATCTTCTGTAACCAATAATCAGGTCGCTCATCCATTGCCCAGTCTGAATATCCGGTATTTGGTTGAAGGAAATTGAAGTCATCACTACAATATCAGAGAAGTCATGTGGTGTTTGAAAATTCATAACACAATGAAGGGCACAAATGCCAGGGGAAATAGATTTGGTTGGAGAAGATGAACTGGTGGTGACGGGGGCAAGGTGATTAAAGTACACCACTCTAAGAAGAAACAGGAAAACACAAGTATTTTCTGCGTACATCTCCATGGCATTAGTAAAAGAAAATCCAGCTGGACTTTTATACCAGTAGAATAGCTTATCTGCCTCTGCAGCATAAAGTGCTTGGTCTGCTTGGTCCTGTCAGATTCACTGCAATAAACATCTGATTTTGGGTAAGGGTGTGCGATGGGGTGGTATGTGAGGGTTGATTTGAGAAGATTAACGGGTGGTGGTGGGGTGCGATAGGGGTGAATGGAAGGGATGAGATTCATATTTTTCCTTTTCTTTTAATTTTTTTTAGAAAGTTCCTCATCAACATTTCATTGCAGTTAAATGACACGGGTTTTACATGTCAACTCTAGGTCAAACTCTATGTAGATCTAAATCACCCATCCAATTGCAAATGGGAGTACTTATTAGTTGGTGAAACTATTTGGTTCTTCTAGCCCTGCATATCTAGGTCACACACCTTATTGGAGTTTGATCAGTAAAATTGTACCGTATAAAAGAACAATATAACTTCATATATTGGAAAAGAAATAATTTCCATACACAATCCAACCTCTTAAAATCATTTAAAAGAAATGGTAGTATACAACAAAGAATCAAAATGTATTCTATAATTCAATCTCTCGATGATACTCCAATCACTACAACAAATCCCCATAACATATTGCTTATCATGGAAACTTCTTAAAGGCCCTCAAAGTTCCATCAACTTACCAACACAACTGTGCTGCATCAGAAAGAATGGGAGTGGAAGCAAAGCATGATACATCCAAAATGAAACTCCTTTGACTGTGAGAGCATCATAGAACTTACACTCGCGTAGGACATATTGTTTTCACTTTGGAAAAAAAAAAAAATAATAATAATAATAATAATAATAATAGGTCTATAATCTCTAATTGGCCTTAACAAACCAATAATAAAATGTGATTCAGAACTAGCAAGTAATTTACAATATATGAAACTCAAAATCAATAACAATCCAGTTAAAAATAGACTCTCGACAGATGTGCACATTTCATAATCTTCTTAAACCAAGTATTTTCAAATCATACAATTGCCTAAAGTATAATTTTACATATTTTCTATAAAAGTTATCCTAAGGAAAGCGGAGTTACTATATTTCTGCACTGGTTAAACTATAGTTGGAATCCACTGTGCACTTCATCATACCTAGGGCCAGATGTGCGACCAATAGAAAGGGGAAAAAAAACCGTGTCACAAATTACCCAGCATATACTGCATTGTCAAGCTTGTTAAATGTAAATACTACCATAAATAATATTCTCACATGAATTGCACAAAGGACTTATGTTATGCACACAAACAAAATGGCATTGCATAGAATTTAGACACTTCCATTTAAATAATTTCTAGTTTCAATTGCACAAGAAACTCACACGATCTGCATTGTAGAGGCGAATGAATAGATAAAGTGATTGTCTTGAACTTCATCTTTATTGTTTAGTCAAGAAATCATGAGCACAGCCCAAGTTCATTGGCTGTTTTAAGAAAGAAACATCATCATCGCAAAAGATATAAAATATTCCCAGTTATTTGTAAGTCGGAACATGGATTTAGGAATACAGTGCTAAGTACCTTTAAAGTTGGAATTTTATTAGTTTTCGTGCTACATACTTTTTATTGGTTCATTAGCTTCAACGATATCTATTAAGATGCTTCAAACCTTTCATAAAAAGGCCTAACCAGGCAATCTAACCAGGTCACAATGTTTCTTTCCTTGTTATCTTCCTTTATACATTTAACAGTTATACTCCATAACAACTAATAACTCATTAGAGCAACATAAACAATAATAACTCCAAAATTAAGTTATCATAACAAAATTATACTACCAGTATTTGGGTTAGCAAAATCAAAAGAAAAAAACCATAAAACAAAAATTCTAAACCAATTCATACAACATAGAACTCACGAAAACCCTTTCTGCAGCTTGAGAATAGCAGAGTACATTTTCCTCCGTGAGCCTACAGCACTGATTCCCATGTCCTTTAGATCCTCAAGTGTCAACATCGGCAACACCTCATCGTCAACTTCGTGTATCTCAAAAACTGGGGCATATCTGCCCAATCCCAACCCAATTAACCATTCCCTCACTGCAACGTTCTGCCCACTACGCTGTTCCTGCGAATTAATCTCATCGTGAATAATTCCATTACTTTCCGAAACCCGGACCCTACTTCCCCTCCTCTGTTGATCCCAATACTGCAGCCCCATATTCTCGACAGAATTGACAGGGCTTTGCTCTTTAAACAGGGGACTCTCCGAGCCCTCTGGCTCAAAATCCTGAAATTCAGCATTATTATTCCTCTGTTCTTCACCAAAAATTTTCCCGCTATCAACTATTCCTTCTCCACTAGCGTCAACACCTCCGTTATTAACCACGGATTCAAACTTACTCCAATTTGCCCGGACCCGCTTGGCGGCCTTCTTATTCTTGGGCTTCCGGTGGGTGAACTCCGTAGCGACGGTGTAATTCTCGGTGGGTTCGAGGGTATCTTGGTAATTCGACTTACCGCCGTTAACCAGGTTTGTGAGGGGACGGGTCCTAGATGCCTTGGCGGCGAAAGAAGGGTCTTTATGGAAGCGCCAGGTTTTGTTAGGGCGTCGGTTGGGGTGGTCGTAAGATGGGTCGCCACCGATCTCTCCCAACCGGACACTGGGCCGGCGCTGTCGTTTAGGGGCAAGGCTTGGACCCGGGTTGTTGGTAGCGGAGGGGCCTGCTTTGGGGTTGGAGTGATCAATTGGAAGTGGGTCAGGGGGTTGGGCAGTGGTGGTTGGTGGCCCAATCGAGATTGAGCCTTCCGGCGGCTGTAGCTCCGTTGCCATGAAGGCGTAGAGAGTGTGAGCGTGAGTGTGCAATTTAGTGCGTCAGATAATGGGAGTGGGAAGAGTACGATATTGGGGATTTATGGACATTTATGAGGAGACAGGTAGGTATCAATTTGGGCTGACTTTGGTTTATCAGTGAGACTGACCGATATTGGTCAAACAAGAACATGCGCACGTTTGGACTCCATTATTTTTTATTAAATTATAATTCATTATTTTTATCTCATATAGAGACTTTATTTGTCTATTATTTTATCACATTATTTTTTTTACAATATTTATTCTTAACAACACATTTTCATTAAAATAATATTAAACGTAAATAAAAAAATTTCTTTTTTAATCACACATTTCAACATTAATCACTATTCTATAATACATTATTCACAAATATTGGGACACAACACCGTCGGACACCCTCGGAGGGTGTTTGTGCCCTATTTTTGTGAAAAAATAAATTTTAAAATAGTAAATTGATAAGAAATGTATAGTTGAAAAGTAAGAAAAAGTTTTTTATTTAAGCAAAATATTAATATATGGTTGAAAAGAAGAGAGAGAAAAATGTATTTTGAAAAAAATGAAAATCAAACAAAGTCATATTCTCTAATAAAATAGTATTACACGTAAAAAAAAAAAAAAAAAAAAAAAACTTTCTTTTTGTTCTTAACTATAGATTGTGATAGATTTTTAAAATTCCTTTAAATTTAGATATTATTAATTGAGATTTAGTTTAATTTTAACGAAATTAATTAAAATTTCTAAATTTAGGTATTTCCAATTAAAATTTTAATGAATTTCAATAAAATATTTTAAAATTTAAGTACTAGTAAAATTATAAGGATTCCTTTAATAGAGGAACTTTAAAATATTTGGACCACTGCGATGATCGATAACCAAGTGAAAGATGTTAAATGAGGACCAAAGGGGACCTTCATCATGCAGACGTGCATCTCGTGGCCTCTTTTTGTGCATAAATTCATTTCCTTTCTAGGCCAACAGAAATAGACTTCGTGAATAAACAAATGGGGAAATTAGGCAAAGTACGGCCTTGATGCAAAAAAAATTGATTAATACACATGTCATCTTTAAACATTTCCTCCCCTAAATACCTCCGTTTGGCTCCTATTCTTTTCAAATTTTAATGATCGAAAAAATGTCTTTCTGAAAAATATATGGTTAAAAAACAATTAAAAGTTTTTGATTTACGTATGATATTATTTTATGAAAGATTGTGTGATTGAAAATAAGATAAAAAAAAAAGAATGAGAATGGGGCCAAACGGGGGCTTAATACGGTAAATGGAGCATTATTTCCTCATTGTTAAGCACCTGCACATGCGTAATTGTTTCCTTAATTATAATTACCTTCATTCATGCAGTGATGCAGATTTACCAATTGTATTAATTAAAAAAAAATAAAATTCATCAACGATCCAGAGATCGTCGCTAATTTTCTGATATTTTTTCACAAACATTTATATGGCTCATTGTGTAATATCTTAGTCTCAAAATATCAAGATGTTTTTATATTTGATTATATGATCGAAATAATCCAAATTGATGTAAATAGAATTTTAATAATAGTGATTTAAAACGTAAATGACATTGGGTTGTTAAATTGAATTCTAGCAATTGTATTTGGCTTGTTATTTTTTCAATGTTTAAGATTTTCAATCAAAAAGATGCATTACAATTTTTACAATGAATGCTACGAAAAAAATTTGTTATGCCTCGTTTGGTAGCCATTTTTTTCAAAATGTATTTTTCGCTCTTTTCTTTTCAACCACACATTCTTTATTAAAATAATATTACACGTAAATCAAAAAAATTTCATTATTTTTCAACCACACATTTCACATCAATTTACTATTTTAAAATACATTTTTACATAAAAATGACTATCAAACACCCTCTTAGTCAACAACGTGAACGAAAAGTGACACGTTGTTTTACTATTTAATTTGAATTTATGAGTAATTGACACAAAACGTCCTTACCTTTTGAGGTTATTATGGAAAACGTCTATACCTTTCATTTTTTGCCATTTTTACCCCTATTTCAACATTTCTTTGCGTTGAACGTTTTTTTCACCAATTTTTGACATTAATGACCAATATACCCTCCCATTTAAACAAAACAATAAAAAAAGAAAAGAAAAATAAAGAACAAATTTCAACTATGGACCAAACTTTTAAAAAACTTTTAAAAAAGTACAAATGAGTCCAAAAATCTTTATTAAAATATTTTTTTTTAAAAAAAATCTCCCCTCTTCTCCTTCCCTTCCTGTGCCTCGTCTACCACCAGCGGCGGCCAAAACCTCAATGCACAGCTTTCAGAAATTTTCCAACAAATTTCAGAAAACTCTAAGTAAACAAGTTTAAAATTGGATGAAATTGTTTCTTGATAAGATGAATGGACTGAGCAATTGCAGAGGTATGGCTCTTCCAATCACTCTCATCCTCATCATATATGGTCCAACCATTAGCAATTATACCCTACACTACCTCTTCCAATCCTCACCAACTCTTTCTGGCGACTATAAAATGAGACTTATACATACATATATATAGATACAAATGCATGATAATAATGGAAGGTAGATTTCATGAGCAAGATGACTCCATCAGCACTCTAGAAACGTGGCTGATTCTCCACTTTTCCTTAGGGATGAAGCACCTGAAGAAGTTTACGAGCCGTCGCCCAAAAAAAGGTTTAAATTTCAGTACCTTTTTTTTTTCTTTTCAGTTTAGTTGTTTTCTCTCAATTAAGGAGTGAGAAACCAAAGTAAATGTAGATCCCATTGAGTTGTGGTATTAGGAGAGACGCAAAGAAGAAGGTAATGACAATACCAATTGGTAGCAATGGATCCTGGAGTAAATCGGGAATTTTGTGCTCTATACATTGTTGAGAAATTTGTGTATTGTGGTTTCTGAAATTTGTTGAGAAATTTCTGAAAGTTGTTGAGAATTTTGTGCTTTGTGCATTGTGGTTTTGGCTGCGGCGGCGGTGGTGGCGGACGAGGCGCAGGAAGGGGAGGAGAAGAAGAGGAGAGAGAAATTTTAAAAAAAATATATTTTAATAAAGATTTTTGGACTCATTTGCACTTTTTTAAAAGTTTGGCCCACAGTTGAAATTTGTTCTTTATTTCTCTTTTCTTTTTTTCTTGTTTTGTTTAAATGAAAGGGTCTATTGGTCATTTAATGTCAAAAATTGGTGAAAAAGACGTTCAACACAAAGAAAGGTTGAAATAGGAGCAAAAAGTCAAAAAAATGAAAGGTATGGACATTTTGTGGCAATTACCCTTAAATTTATCTTCTTCTTTTTTTTGAATTTTTATCACTTTTAAAAAAAAATTGTCTCTTTCAGCTGGGAGTGGGCATTTTTTCCAGGAATCGTTTAAAATCGGCCGGTTCGATTTCGAATCTTCTAAAAAACGATTTGATTTTGGGACAAATTATTAAAAACTAACCGGCTCCGGTCCGGTTCCCGTTGTAGTATGGGAACCGAACGATTCTCATAAGAATTTTTTTTTTTTGGTAATATATATAACTCAATCTTCAATAACTTTTATCAAAAATATTTGGATTCCTTCTTCATTTTAGACTCCAACACTTTCCTTCTTCTCTTTGATTCTTTCATTCTCTCTTCTTATAATTATTTGACTAATTGATTCTCAAACCAAATTAGAATATTAGATAAATCTATACCTAAATAAATTTATTTACAATATATTATTTCATTTTTAAGATGCGAAATTTTTATTTTGTTTTCACTTTGATTACATTGTCGTTGATTTGATCGAAACTTTTCATCTAGATTTCTACAAATTATAAACGACAGAACCAAAAGTCGCAATAAATTTTTAAAAGGTGTCCAGTTCAATGTAAGATTTTGATTTTGATGAAAGTTTGTTTAATCACTGGAGTATTATGCAATTTATATAAGTTGATAATTGCCTGATAATAGTAACTTATATTATTTGGATATTGTTTTTCAATTTAATCTTTGAATAGAATGCTCAGTACTTCTATATCTTGTTAAAAGTATCACGTTGATAGTATCTTTAGATTATTTATTAGTGAACATTTTATTTTGACATTTTCAATGTAAAGAATCAGACCGGATCGAACCAGAACTGATTGGTTCAGTTCCATAGCTAAGTATGGTACCAACTGTTCCATTTCTAAAATTTCCATTGGTATTCGGTTCGGTTTGGTCCCCTTTGGAATCGGACTGAATCGGACCGCGACCACTTTTACTTTCGACTTATATGTTATTGTGTTTCTAAAATGAAGTTATGTTCTATGTTTAGTTAATATAAGAAAAAAAATAGTCATAAATTATCATAAGTTTCCAAAAATCCACGCGTATGTATCTAGTTAATTGCTCCAACGAGATACTGTGATTTTTTTAAGAAAAGTGACAAGATGTCACTTTTTTATATTATTATTTTCTCAAACATCTTGCATGTATCAATTTAATTTATTCAAAATTTTATTTTACATATGTATTAATATAAAACAAGATTTGAATTCGTGTATTAAAATTTTCAAAAATGCACATATATATATCTAGTTAATTGCTCCAAAGATACACTGTGACTTGTTTTTAGAAAAGTTACGAAATATCACTCTTTCATTGAAAAGTAACAAAATTCACATTCTCCTTAAACAGACACCTTACATACATCAATCTAATTGACTCAAAGTTTTCTTTTTCATGTGTATTAACATAAAACAAGACTTAAATTTATATATTCAAATTTTCAAAAAATGCACGTATTTGCATCTAATTAATTGTTCCAATGAGATTCTATGACTTTTTGTTTAAAAAAGTGACAAAATGTTATTTTTTCACATTTTCCTTAAGCAAACACCTTACATGCATCAATCTAACTGATTCAAAGTTTTCTTTTTTTTATATGTATTAACATAAAGCAAGGCTTGAATTCGTATATTCAAATTTTCAAAAAACACATGCATATGTATTTAGCTAATTGTTTCAATAAGATACTGTGACTTTTTTTGAAAAAAAAGTGATAGACTTGCTTTTTCATAGAAAAGTGACATAATGCCACTTTTTTCACATTCTTTTTGAGCAAACACCTTGCATGCATCTATCTAATTGATTCAAAGTTTTCTTTTTAATATGCATTAACATATACAAATTTTGAATTTGTATGTTCAAATTTCCAAAAAAACACACACATATGCATCTAGTTAATTACTCCAATCAGATAGTGTGACTTTTTTTCAGAAAAGTGACACACTTTTTCACATTTTCCTCGAGCAAACACCATGCATGCATTAATCTAATTTATTTAAATTTTCTTTTTCATATTTATTAATATAAAACAAGGCTTGAATTTGTAAGTTCAAATTTTCAAACGCACACATATGCATCTAGTTAATTGTTTCAATGAGATAATGTGACTAAAAAGTAACAGAATATCAGTTTTATCACATTCTCTTTGAACAAACGCATTGCACACATCAATCAAATTTAACAATGCTTGAATTTGTATGTTTAAATTTTCAAAAATGTACACATATACATCTATTTAATTGCTCAAAAGAGATAGTTTGACTCTTTTTTAGAATGTCACTTTTTCACATTCTTCTTTCGTCAAACATCATGTATGCATCATTTTAATTAATTAAAAGCTAATTTTTCATATGTATTAACACAATCATTTTCTTCTTAAGTTCAACAATGTTATTGTCAAACATATTCCCAATCACAATACCAAAATCATCAAAAAGAAACTTCATAAATGTCAATTATTTACATTATAAGGTTCAAACTAAACCTAATCATGCAATTCAAATAAAAATGAGATAGACAATGCATTATGATGATTAAAATTTATACGTAAGAGATTATTCAATTGAAAATTGATAATTATGCTTGTTGGTTTCATAATCTATGCAAAGATAGCACTAAACGATTATTTCCAGATTCGTGGAAGATGACTTTGAAGAATAAATGTTGATACGATCTTGATTTTGTTTTTGCTTGATTTGTAGTAGATTTCCTCTTTTTCCTTTCAATTTACCTTTTATTTTTTGAAACTGGAGGCTGATATTTGTGGAAGAATGAATGTCCATAGGTTTGAGCATATAATTTACTGTGAATTGTAAGTATTTATCATATAATCCAAGTTTATCATTTTTTTTTCAAAACTACCCCAAAATATAGGGTATTTGTGTAAGAATCCCTAAACAAATCGAGGGATTGTTGAATTAAGCTAAGTTGATGGTTTGGGTCGGGTAAACAATTTTAATCCTTTCAAAATCAACTTTCTGAGCAATGAACTTGCTACACTTGACCAAGTTGATGGATCACTTAAACAAGTGACCATAAAAATAGTTCATATCCAATTTCTATTATGCTAATGCAAACTCGTATTATTGGGGTTGTCAGTAACCCATAATTGTGGAACAGTCTAATCCGTCCATCCCATACTGCAATAACAATCTTTAATCTTTTAGTTTTGTAACACTCGAGTACTTGAAATTTTTGTACATTTTTTTAACTTAATTGAGAAGTTTTCAAAGTTCTGAACAATATTGAAATATATTTTACCTTTCAGGAAAATTAGCACAAATAATGAGAAATAATCACTTAGTAGGAAAATAATGGTTTTACATGAATAATATTATTATTCATCAAAAATAAGAAAATTGAAAACAATTTTTTATTGCTAAATCGGAAGTTACGTATTGAGCCAAACATTATCAATTGATATAAAAAATAAAAAAAATAAAAACTTTGAATTCAAAGATATATTTTGTTGTGGAAGTTTTCCTTTCATTTAATCAATGTAATTATTTCATCTCATCTTACAAAACTCCAATCACTAGTCACGTGGTAGTCAGCAAAAAGTTACCTCAGGTCTGCACTTTGCGTCACTAGCTTACCTGGCCTAATCAAGACCATCAAATAGAGGAAATTGAAGTGACACCACTACCTCAATTGATATGCTAGGTAGAGATCGACCTTTAAAATCGAGGCGATGTACCACAGTTTGCTTCAGCTCATTTCCAAAGCGATGAGCCTCTGATTTTACAGAAGCATAATCTTAGCTCACTTTCCAAGAGATTTTTCGTTGTTTCATCACTACAGCAGATGCCTCTTAGTCAATATTCTAGTCTATTGGTTTAAATATCACACCTATGCTATAATGTGATAACTTTTTCAGAATCATTAAATCCTTGTTTGACCTCATTTCGGTAAGAAAATATATTTTAGAATAGTGATAATTTAGAGAATGTGTGGTAAAAAATGAAGAATTTTTTTTCGATTTACATGTAAAATTATTTTATGTGAAAATGTGTGGTTGAAAATGAGTTTTGAAAAAATAGGGGCAAACATAGGTTAAATACACTCTAAACCCAAGTACAAATAATGAGAAATAATCACTTAGTAGGAAAATAATGATTTTTAGATGAATAATAATGCTATTCATCAAAAATTAGAAAACAAAATTTTTAATGTTAAATTGGGAAGTTGTGCACTGAGCCAAACATTATCAATTGGAAAACAGCTGAATTAAAGATATATTTTATATACTTATTAGGCCTAAAAATATAGATATCTAATAGTCTTTTTGATTAACTGTATATTTCATTTATTAGGGCATAACTTATTATATATTTCATTTATTATGTAAAACTCGATAATTGAAAGCGAAATTGGAAGAAATAAGCGAAAATAGGTGAAAATGGTGATTTTCAAAGTACGAGAACCAAAATGCAACTTTTTAATAGTTGATTCGGACTACAACATGATGATTGAAAATTATAAGGGTTCAATTTTATGCAATTGAAAGATGAAGTATCAATATTATTTCAAGATAGGACTTAAGAAGAATTCAGGGACTAAAGCGTAAATTTGGGAAAAAATTTAAGCCTAGGCTATCACCCCTAGAATTTACACTAGGCGATCGCCCAGCCTAAAAAAATAACAACAGAGGTTAAATATTAAGCTTGAGCAACCGTCCAACCCAAATCTAAGAATTTCGTGGGAAACTCCGAATTTGATAATGGTTTTAATTACTAAGATATTGATGAACCTTTATTATGAAATTTTTAATATTAACTTGATAATTTTATGTTCAATTTATGTTTATTCTTAGATAATTGTTATTATATTTAATACTTTTAAGTTTTGATTAGTTGATCACTAATTGAATTGATTTATGAGTTTAATTGATTTTGAGAGAAACGATGTGATAGATGGCAAGTTATCACAACAATTGTAAAGTCCGATAGAAAATATACATATACTGCCATGCCTTGCATGATTTCTAAAAATATTGTGGCGTTTTTTGCATGCTTTCATGCTCGCGTCTTTCATAAAAATATAGAAATATCACATAAGAGGATAAGTTTAATTGACATAGAAAGATACTTTTAATTATCTTAAGAACATTAGTCAATAAGAATGTGCACATATCGTCATATTATTGAACTACAATGAAACAACATAATAAGATGGATTCGAGATCTTAGTAACCTTCTTATCTAAATTTACAAAAGTTTTATAATTTACTCACTAAAATTGTTAGTTTAATTAGTATAAAAATTTTAAATTAGTTTTGACATTCAATTAAGATTAACATTAATTTTGATACCAGATTGAGTACGTAGCTCTCTTGGGAACAATATCTCATTCATTACTTTATTAATTGTTTGTGATCGTACACTGCGGGAAATTAAAAAAAATATATATATACATATACATATATATATGTGTGTGTGTGTGTGTGTGTGAGTGAGTGAGTGTTATATATATGTGTGTGTGTGTGTGTGTGCATAGCTTATTGCAGGGAATTTTGGAGCCTCTTAGGGTTGTTCTATGCTATCGCATAGATTAATACTATGCAGTCACATGGTTATATGAAATTGACCGTTGGAGGTTAGTTTCCTACCGTTGCAACTCCAAATTGTGGTGGCTTTTCGACCTATTTTGGCACCAATTCGTACACATTTATAATGGCCTATATATAGGTGATACATCTCAAGCAAAAAACAAGTGAAAAACATTTGTGATCCATATTTATTCCAAAATCAAAGATTAAATTCTTGATTCACATTATATACTCAAATCTTCCTCATGTTTTTATAGTTTTGGAGGATTTCACTTGTGCTTTAGTGTTAAATCCTTTACAAGGCTTGATATAATCCTACAAAAATAGTTTGCCAAAATTCTTAAGCATCTCAATCAATCCTGAGAGGAGGCAAATGTAGTTTGAGGACAGCGATTACACGTTCAAGCCTTCGATTTTGTTCTTATTAAGCTTATTGTGTTAATTATTTTGTTGTTGCATTATTATGATATTATTCTTGTCTCTACTTCATTTCTCCTCCATATTTTCCAACAATCTCAAACTATAGTTGTCCTGCGATGGGGAACGAGATAACCATGGCGACCATCAGACTTTTGAATCAAGATTTGGTTCGATTTGATCAGTTTGACGGGACAAACTTCACGCGGTGGCAAGACAAGTTGAAATTCCTATTTGCGGCGTTGAAAATCTTCTAGATTCTTGATCCAGATTTGGCGTCTTGACCAGAACCAACAAATGGAGAAACTGAAGCAATCAAGGCCGAGAGACAAAAAGGCCAAAAAGATGAGTTGATTTGCTGTGGTCATATTTTGAATGCTTTGTCGGATTGCTTGTATGATCTATATACCAACACTTCTTCGACAAAAGAAATCTAGAACACTTTGGAAAGTAAATACAAAGTGGAAGAGGAAGGTACAAGGAAGTTTTTTATTTCTAAGTACTTCGATTTTAAATTCTTAAAAAATATTCCCCTTTTTCTACAAGTGCATGAGTTGCAAGTGATTGTCAACAAATTAAAGGCGATGTCAAGTGAGAGCTATAATTGCTAAACTCCCGGGGACTTGGAAAGGATATCGAAAGAAAATAATGCATAGTTTCGAAAATTATTCTTTGGAACAATTACAAAAAATCTTCGGATTGAGGAAGAATCTCGATTACTTAACAAGAGTGAAAACTCCTTGGAAGGAATTTTCAAGGCAAATGTTGTTGAAAAATCCGATCCGCCTACAAAATTCAACAAGAGGAAGCCTTCAAGAAATTTTTACAAGTCCAAGAAGAAGACAAAAGGAGGATGTTTATTTTGTGAAAAATTTGGTCATTACGCTAAGAAGTGTAGACATCGAAAACAAAAAAACTCCAAAGGTAAAATGAATTCCATCAAAGAGGACAAAATTGTGACCACCGTAAGCGAAATAAATGCTATCAAAGGAAAGGTATCCGGGTGGTGGTATGATACTTGTGCAACCATACATGTATCATATGATAAATCCTTTTTCAAAACATATCATAAGATGGATGGAAGCCAAGAGATTCAAATGAATAACAAAGTGCGGCCCAAAGTAATTGACAAGGGAAATGTTGATATTATCTTTACTTCCAGAAAAATCGTTACTCTAAAAAATGTATTGCATGTTTCGGATATGAATCGAAACTTGGTTAGTGGAAATCTTTTAGGCAAACTGAGCATTAAAAGTGTATTCGAGTCCGAAAAACTTGTATTATCCTTTAACGGAAAATTTTGTTGGAAAATGCTATTCTTGTGAATGAATGGTCAAATAATGTATCGTTGACAATGAATTGAATAAAATTGATTTTGCTTATGTTGTGGATTTATTTTTATTATGGCATGCTATATTAGATCATGTTGGAATAAGTACTATGAAATGCATAAAAAATTGTGAATTAATCTCATATGATGGAAATAATGAAAGTAAATACAAGATATGTGTAGATTCTAAAATGATCAAAAAGCCTTATCATAGTGTGAAAAGGAATTCTAACATTTTAGAACTTATTCATACTGATAGATGTGAAATGAATGGCATGTTAACCAGGGGTGGGAATAAGTATTTTATTACCTTTATTGATTACTTTTCTATATATACGATGTTTACTTGATAAAGCATAAAAGTGAAGCTTTTGATATGTTTAAAATATACAAAAATGACGTTAAAAATTATCTTGGAAAGAAAATTAAAACCTTAAGAAGTGATAGAGGTGGTGAATTTTTTTCAGCGATTTTAACTTGTTTTGTGAACAACATAGAATTATTCACCGATATTCTGCACCTAGGACACTCGAACAAAATAGTTTACCTGAAAGAAAAAATAGAACCTTAGTCGAAATAGTGCATGTAGGATACATAATAGGATTCCTTCAAAATATACTAAGGTTTCTCCTTATGAATTGCGAAAATGAAGAAAATCAAATATTGGATACTTCAAAATGTGGGGGTGTCTTGCTTATTGCAAGAACACGAATTCGAATAGGACCAAATTGGGTCCAAGAGGCATTAAATGTACCTTTGTGGGATATGTGAATAATAGTAAATCTTATAGATTGCTAAATTTGGAGTCCAATGTGATTATCGAATCCAACGATGTGGAGTTCTTTGAGGATTTGTTATCTTCGGATAATGAATTGACGAAAAATCTAGAATATGTCTCTAGTTCAAGTGGAACACGTGATGAAATTGATGAATTTAGTGAACCACGAGGAAGCAAGAGAACTCTGGTTGAGAAATCTTTGGGACAAGATGAAATCGATTCTCAACTTATCTCCTTTAACTTAGTAGAGGGAAACGAGTTGAATGTCGTAAAAATAATTTTTTTTGTTCTACAACTGACCCTAAGACTTATAAAGAAGCTATGGCTTCACGTGATAACATCTTTTGAAAGGATGCAATTATAGACGAAATGGATTCAATAATATTTGGAAACTTGTTGATTTACCATTGGAATCCAAACCTATTGGATGCAAATGGGTATTTAGGAGAAAATATAATGTTGATGGATCCCTAAATACTTTCAAGGCTAGATTGGTAGCCAAAGGATTCGACAAAAGGAAGGAACTGACTATTTTGATACTTATGCACCAGTTGCTAGAATAACATCAATTAGGATATTATTTCTTTAGCTTCAATATATGATTTACATGTTCATCAAATGGATGTCAAGACGGCATTTCTAAATGGAAATCTCGATGAGGAGGTCTATATGGAACAACCCGAAAGGTTTACCCGACCTGGGAATGAATATAAGATGTGCAAGTTGGTGAAATCTTTATACGATTTGAAACAAGCACCTAACAAATGGCATGAGAAGTTTAACTTAGCAATTATATCTTTCAGGTTTAAGCATAATAGTGTAGATAAATGTTTATATTTCAAATTGTGTGACATTTATATACTTATATGTTGACGACATGTTAATTATAAGTAATCACATGGACGATATAGAAGAAATGAAGAAGTTTCTATCTTCTACATTCAAAATGAAGGATCATGGACATGTGGATACCATTTTAGGTATCAAAGTCAAAAAAACTTGTGAGGGTTACCATTTGAGTCCATCATATTATATCGATAACGTGATAAATAAGTTCATACACTTGAACTTAAAGGAATATAATACCCCATTTGATCCAAATCTGACACTTGTAAAGAATAGTGGAAGGGCGATTGCTCAATTGAATATGCAAGTGCTATAAGGAGTCTTATTATGCAGTTCAATGTACAAGACCGGACATAGCCTATGCAATAAGTAAACTTAGTAGGTTTACTAGCAATCCGAGCAATGATCATTGGAAGGCTATTGGGAGAGTTCTTTGATACTTAAAGAAACCCAAGAACCTGGGCCTACAATATAGTAAATTCTCGATGATATTGAAGGGATTTATCGATGCTAGTTGGATATCTAGCACGGGGTAAAAGTAAATCCACCTCAGGTTGGGTATTTACTCTTGGAGGAAATGTTGTTTCTTGGAAATCAAAGAAACAAACATATATAACACACTCGACCATGGAATCTGAATTTGTGGCACTATCGGATACCGAGAAAGAGGCTGAGTGGTTTAAGGATCTCTTCTATTAGATACCTTTGGGATCGAAGAATATATTTTCAATACCTATCATGTGTGATAGTCAAGCCACGTTAGCAAAAGCATACAATGAGGTATACAATGGAAAGTCTAGATATATGAGTCTAAAACATGACTATATAAGGAAATTAATCAAAGATGGAATAATTTCCCTAAATTATGTAAAGTCGATTAAGAAATTAGCGTATCCTTTAACTAAACCACTAAATAGAAATTTAGTGGATTTACTTCGAGTAGGATGGAGTTGAAACTTCTTTCGCAATAAAGGTCTACCAATGGCGGCAACCTTACCCTTCATTACTCAAAAAGTAATCCATCGGTTCAAAGGGTAAAAACAACTCATTTGATATGTGGGATGGTTTCAGCATTATTCAAATCCACAATAACCCTATCCTAAGTAAAACAATGCTGGTTGTTACTGAAATGAGGGTTGAGCATCAAAGCTCTTAATAAAGTTCAGTGCTAAAATACAAGTACCTCTAAAAGTAGCGAAGATACTGAAAGAGTTTCACCTAAACAAACTTCGAGGTCATGCCTACTCAATCGAGAGTTGGAGTTTCTTTCTTAAAAGTTTGTTGAACAAGATGAGCGCAATGCCATAACAGCGCTAAGCGAGTTATGAGGAATTTGAGAACACGTGGTATTTGTGTGTGTGTTCGAATTGGTATTGTCACATGAAATAACTGGTTCAAAGCTACGGCTACCTTTGATTCCGATTTTACTTTGTTTAGATTACACTATGACTAGATTAAAATTGAAAGATAGATAGTCCTTATGCATGAGTATCGTAGTTTGAGCATGAGAATTTTTCTTGAATTTTGAACAAGTGGAGGATTGTTGAAATGTAGTTCAACATTCAAGAAAAAATAAAATGAGATAAATAAATATGAAGAAAAATTCGAAAAACGGTATGAGAGGCAAAACCTTGTTCTATGCTACCGCATAGATTAATACTATACAGTCGTATGGCCTATTGTAGGAAATTTTGGGTCCTCTTTGGGTTGTTCTATACTACCACATAGATTAATACGATTCAGTCGCATAATTATATGAAATTAACCGTTGGAGGTCGGTTTCCTACCATTGCAACTCCAAATTGTGGTGGTCTTTCGACTTATTTTGGCACCAATTCGTGCACATTGGTGTTTGGCCTATATATAGGTGATGCATCTCAAGCCAAAAACAAGTGAAAAACATTTGGGATTGATATTTATTCCAAAATCAAAGATTAAATTCTTAATTCACATTATATACTCAAATCTTCCACGTGTCCTTATAGTTTTGGAGGATTACACTTGTACTTTAGTGTTAAATCTTTTATAAGGATTAATATAATTCTACAAACCGTTTACCAAAATCCTTAAGTATCTCAATTAATCCCCGAGAGGAGGCAAATATAGTTTGAAGACAGCGATTACGCGTTCGAGCCTTTGATCTTGTTCTTATCAAGTTTTCGGTGTTAATTATTTTGTTGTTGCATTATTGTGATATTATTTTTGTTTCTACTCCATTTCTTCTCCATATTTTCCAACATATATCATAGTGGACTTTATTAAGAATTAAGCTGGTTGTAAAATAGAAATTTTCTGATTGAACATAGATAATTAGTGCAGGAGATGGTTCTGGTATAGGGGATTCAAGTTTGTCATTAGTCATTGTACAAAGAATATAAGAATTCAGTTGTGGTAATATGGTACGGGTGTATGAAATTGCTCTGATATCCGGAAGAAGGTTTAGGAAGGAGTAATCTTCTATCATTTTTTTCTTTCTAATCAATGGCATAAATAACCACCGTGCAAAGGTTAGTTCCTAAAATTTAGGATCATAATAGTCTAGTATAGGAAAACAATAACTACGTAGATGGAAACTAATAATTACAGAGATCCTAACCTATTTTGTATAGCTAACAAAAATAAGACAATCATGGAGTTTGGATAGAGGAACGCCAGCTTGGAGATAATCGTGTTAATTATCAATAATTCAATGCCAGTAAGCCTCCTTCCTCTGCCAATGGCTTTGGAAGGAAATCAACATAATTTTGGGAAGCAATTTATAGGTAAGCAAGACTTTACTATACAGATAACTACAATGACATCTTTGGCTTTCGAGTCAGTGATGTGAAGGAAAATAAGCTTTGATCATTGAAAATTTTGATAATAAGAAAAATGGTTAATTAGACATAGCATTATAGTTTGGCATGTTTAAATAAAATCTCCTTTTTTATGAAATTATTACACAAATATCTATGAGTGTGATTTTACACTCATCGGGCCACAAAAAATGGATTTTTGAAACTTATGTATAGACACTTAATTTTGTGTGTTTATAGATTATTTTAGGAGAAACACAAGTATTGAATGAAAAATGATAACAGGGAGTGAGATTTTATCAAGAATGATTGAAGTTGGATGCAATCTAGAATTAGGGGACCATTGTATCAAGTTTGAATGTTGAAGCACTTACATTGTAATGTTGGAGGAATTTGGCTAAACCAGATATTGGATCCAAGGATCAAACAATAAAGGAGTGGAAAGAAATGGATTGTTACAATCGCAATGGTCTATTATCAAGCAAATGCAATGGTCTGAAAAATATTAAGCATATGCTAAATAGCCTAGGTGATGAGATCAATCCACTATGTCGTGGCCCATAATTCAATTTCTTACTTAATCAAACTCAAATCCTTTATTACTTAGGGATTGAATTTTAGACCTCATTAGAAGTCTATAAATAGAATTCCTTAAATGTTTCGAAGGCAGAAACATTCTTGTAGCAAAAATCGTACTCATGTGGCTTCTCAAGATTTGTGGATCATTGTTGGGATTTGAAGACAAACTCTCAATTTGTTAGAAAATCTACAATTATCAAGAAAGAGATTGAAGATCCATTGTTGGAATTTGTGTATAGAGGATCAATAGCCCGGAAATCTTTTCTTAGTTCATTGTAATTGAAAATAGTGATTTTTTTCTTTCATTTGTTTAATTTCGCAATTATGAGTGGCTAGATAATTTTTATGGACGGTGTAGCTTAGATTTTAATATAAATTTAATTCAAAAGACTTCATTCAACTTTGATATGTGTTAAATGCTTATTGCATTTTTAATTATGCTCAAATTGCATGATCATCAATTATTTGATTTATAGATACTATTGACATCAAGAGATGATGTTTTAATCTACTTAATGTAATGTAACATAGATTTTGATAAGAGATTGAGGGATGTTCTTAAAGGTTTTGCAATCTTGATTGAATTTATGTAAATTAATACGTTTGTATGTGTATGAATTTACATAAAAATATAGTAAATTCGAACATGTGAATATGGTTATTTTTACTTGAGAAAGATCATTAGCTAAACTTGGTTAATTCAATTGTTAACATATATGAAAAGGGTCTGAATTATATTGGTTTAAGTGAATATTAATTAAACTAAGTGAAATTAGAATTCCTAAATATTTAATTCCATAAATTTCCACAAGGTCATTCAAGTATTTCTAACTATCTAATCCCATAAATCTTCTATGTGGTCATTCAAGCATCAATAGTATTAGATTGGTACAATATTAGTTTAAAGGGAAATTTACAAAAATGTCACGAAAAACGAAAGTTCTAAAGAATTTGTCATTTTCACTTTATGTGAGCAAAAATGTCACTTTTTTGGGGTGAAAAATCCAAATTACCCTTAATGACACATTTTTAGTAGCATTTAATGCTTGATTTGAAGGAAAAACACTGATTTGATGTGATGATTTAATTTCTACGATTTTGCTACACGTACAACACTGTATACAGCTTAACGTACAGTGCTAACGTGGAAAATAAAAAAAAAAGTGGAAAAATTGAAAATAAACGGTTTAGGGTAGTAACTCAACTGAAGCCCAATCTCTCTCCTAGTTGCGTCATTTCATCCCCAAATTGAAAACTATCTCCTACGGATGAGTTTTCCCCAAATCGAACCCTCTCTTATTCACGAACAACAACAATGCAGAGGCCACCATAAAAATTACAGGCGACAACCCACTTCCAGTGCCGTCGATCACCATCTGAACAGTAGGAAAGGTAGATTGTGGAAGGAAAGAGGAAAGAAGGAAGTTTGTGAGTCATAATTTTACGCTTACAATTTAATTTTTTCCATCTCGTAGACTTTTTTTTTCCAATTCTTGTTTGACGTGAGCTGGGTGTCCTATTTCTTGTTCGATGTGAGCTGGGTGCCCGTAAAATTATAGCGATAATTTCATATATTTGGGTTATATGGTTATTTCAACACAAATAATACTGTATATTATTAAAACAAAGAAATAATAATAATAATAATAATAATAATAATAATAATAATAATAATAATATTATTATTATTATTATTTTTTGATAGATCTCGAACCTATGAATGGGGATATTCCCTAAACTCACACAGAAAAAGAAAGCGAGTTAGACAAAAAAAAAAAAAAACAACTTGGACAAAAAAAAAGTGACTTGGACAAAAAGAAACGAAGTTGCTTATGGACAACATCATTGTGGTAAAGATCGTAATGCTAGAGGAATCATTACCGCAAGACATAGAGGGGGAGATCATAAGTGTGGCCCACTATTGGCCAAACCACCTAGGCACTAGGCCCAATGTGAGTTGGATCACTTAGCCACGCTTCTGAAAAATCGAGCACCGTGGAAATACATACCGCTTAGCCAAACGCTCAATTTTTTGTGCTTTTGCTACGGTTAAACGATCCTCTTTGGATAATTCATCCAATCCAAGGATGTTTAAAATTGTTACCAATTCCAGAATTTTCTATTCTTCTTGCTGAATGTAAATTCCCATGAGTAGCACATAACGCTACATGATATCATGTCTGAAAACTCTGAAGAAGACAACACATTATTTACTGTTATTTTTGTGTGTTATTATCTTCAAGACAACCCAACAAATTTATTTATTTTTTATCATAAGCAAATGTAGTTCTTATAAACTAGTGGCAGTGACATTCATTTTGTCTCTTTTTGGCTACAATCCACTCTTTTCTCGTTCATGCAAGACTCTTAGACAAACTTGTGTAAAGAGAAGATAAACTCTATGCCATGGGTTTGGAAAAAAAATGTCTTCATGTATATACACACAAGAACGCACATAACATCTTCTCTTTTGTAACAGTATATGGAATTTCATTTGAATTTTACTGATATGCTTAGCTGTTGGTATGGTTGTTTGATGTGGTTGAATTAGGTAAGTTCGATGGCAAGCAAGATTAAGGGAATATGTCATTCTTGTCGACAGAGGGGATAAACGATGCCTGAATGCCCGACAAAGAGAAGATGCCCAAATTGTGGTGAAGGTTTCATCAAATGGATGGAGGTCGAAAAGAACAATGATCATAAAAGGTTGTTGTTTCATTGATGTACCCGTGACTGTAGGTACTTCAAGTGGTGTAACAAATTTCCTGACGAAAAGTGTCCGTTGCACGATGACTATGAATCAAGTTGCATCACAATTGGAGGTGAAGACGTGGATTCTTTGTCCCATATGTTGAAAACGCTTGCTCAATTAAGCGAGGAGAAAGACTTGGACATTTCTCTTCAAATAAACATGCGCAAAGGGAAACAAGTTTTAGAAAATAAAATGTAGAAGTTTTAGTATTAGGATGGTGATCCAACAGGTTGTATGTGGTGATCATTTGGGACTGTATATCTAAATGCTTTCTAACTGTTTGTAATCACGTATGTATGAATGGTACGCTACTATTTTGATGTGGCACTTGTTTATGCATTTTTATTTATTTTTGCTACTCGTTCTTCTTCTTCCAATTGAATGGTATGTAATGTCTCGTGTATGTAATGTTTTTTTTCTCACAAACAGAGATCAAAGTCTCTAACAGCAAGAGAAGGGCCGCCATTTGGTTCCATGAAAAAAAAAACTACTACAAGATTTCATGAGTTTTTAAATTATTTTTTTAACGTTGTTGTCCAATGTGCAAATGTTTTTCAACTCTCAATTCATACTTGGCTGAAGTATGTCCAATTTTAGAGTAAAATAGTTTTCTGAGTCTACTCATAACCAAATTTGCACACTATTAGGATTATATTTGTTCAAAGAACTATAAATGACTTTCAAAAAGATGAGTTTTCAAAGAATATTAAAAATTGTTTGTTCAATTAAATTTTATTAATTTTATTGTAGTTTAATATCATACTTCTTTCACGTCGATAAATGTTAGTGGAACACTTGTTTGTTAATTGAAGACAAGAAACGAGTTTCCTTCATTCGTGTTAATTTCCTGACTCTAAGCATATGAAAAAAACTAGCTTCAGAAATGAAACTTAGAGTCTCTTCAAGCCATTCTATAAACATGAACTATATTGTTTGCCTCAGACCTTGTGAAACTACATTCAATAGATAGAAGAGTGCCCTACTGGCCACGATGAGATGGTTCTTTGACTGCCATAATTGTATTTATGCAGTCAAATCGTTCGAGTAAGTTATGAAAAAGTCTGTGATTTTACAAATCATAATCCTTCCAAGATAGCATAGGACTCTGGTAGAAAAATGAAAAATCAGGCAATGAAAGTACTTGGAGAATGCAACCAAAGATTTCTTCCAAAAATATGCCACCTGGGTAATATAGCTCACATTACCAAAATGAACCAACAATCCAATTATGATCAGTTAACATTCAAAAAATCAATTTAAATTTCAAAATCTATAATTTTTTTTACACTGCAATTAAATCTAACTCAGTCATAGCGACATTCATAATTAAAATTAATAAATTCATCCGATTTTCATACAGAAAAAGATCAAGCCATTATAACAAAACAACACCAAGAATTATTCACATTGATTGCCGAGAATAACAGCACCCTCATCAAGGAACAAAGTCATATTTATATTAAGACATAAACCAAGTATGATGGTAGCTTGTTCAAGTGGAAGGAATATGGTGAACAAGACTATTGAGATGCATCCCAAGAATTGGGTGTCACTTCATAAGCCATTCCAAAACTTGGTATATCAACATGACTTGAAGGGCTTTCATGAACAACAGCCTGAGGAACGGAATGGGTGCCAGGTGACATTCAACCTACTATATCATTGGGAGGGGTAGACGGCCGAAATGGCTACATTTACATGTTATCGGCAGATAGTTGAAGGAGAATTTTACATGATATGTTCATATCTCTTAATAAAAATACATAGCTTACAGTGTGAAATACTTGAGGGAAAATACCCGTCGCGGACTGGCTCAATGAATCCCCAACGACGCCCATGTGTGGTCACCATAGTAGTACAGCTGAATATTGCCTAACATAAGCATGATAAGTGCAATATGTTAATGTCTGAATGTGCGAAAAATACATTGGAACCAATATAATTACCTTGCCAACTGGGTAAAACATTTGAAGACGACATGGGAAAGACTTGTGATGAATACAATTGATGTGGTAGTGCATGACTTTTCCCTTTGCCTTGCATGACATGAACAAATAAATATCAAACATATGTATGAGACATTGTGCAAATATTTAAATATTTACGTATGTAACCTGTAAATATGGGGACGATGTCGGCGTCAAATATTGTACATGTGCCGAGGTCTGAGTGTTCGGCGCACTGTGTTCAAGATTGCTCTTCGAGCCTTTCGATCTCGCCTACAAGACATTGGAATAATTCTTAGTTTAAATTAGTAAGTAGATCTTTATGAAGCTCATGAGAAAATATTTAGCTACTGAATTTACTTTTGTTTTTTTAAGAGCTCAATTCCAAGGAGCCTTTAACACGTAATTTCTTCGGGGCGCTATTTCTTTTTGCGCATTTAGGATCTTGTATGTCCTCACTGCCCATCTCATGTGATGCTCTCAATTGTGACCCCAAATGCAAACTAGGCTGGGAAATGCTATTACTTCTGCAGGCGGACTTCGTAAATTCTATGTCTTTAGATTGATGTTGAATCGAATCAATTATCGCAGTAGATCAATGCTCGTCATCGACGGCCACGTTGGCCAATGTAGCAAACAAATCACACATTATACCATATCTCAATTGGCTAGGAGTGCTAAGTAGATTGGCTTAGTTCACAGCGACCCTCGTATCGGCTCTACTAATATCTCTTCTCCATCTCCTCAATACGTACTTCTTCGGTAATGATGTGATGCCGTTATGCATCAACACTGATATGGCATGTCTGCACAGAATTTCACGGAACTAGAATAGGTGACAACTACAAATAATATCACACTCCCCTGCACGAAATGTGACATAAAAAATTTTCTTCCTCACCGTCTCTCCGTGAATGACATCATCCTCAACCTCATACTTCCTCTTGGAGTTACTTTCCACTGCAGATATCACATCGCAATATACCTTCTCAATTATCTCGTCCTGAACTTCCCAAAACTTCAAAATCGTATAAATTGCTTGAAATTGTTTTTCAATTTCATATTTTGTTACACAAGGCACCATTGGTGAAAAATATTTAAAATATGCCTGGAATTCCTTTTCAACTTTATTTCTCAATGCTCATGTATTGCTCAACAAACTACTTCAACGACGTCTTCGAATGCACATACCCATCGAATAATGCATTCATACTCTCACTCCGTTGAGTTGTTGACATCCCTGTCCAAAACGTCATTTTCAAGTAGCATGACACTCAACGACCCCTATTTTCATACATCTCGACAACCATTCGTTCTCATGTAGGTTATATGTATCGAGCATAATATCCCAACCTGCTTCAAATTCTTCAACACGCTGCGTATCATACACTAATGCGTGTATGGATGAAAAAATTGAGCTTTTGTCAACGTGGTACACAAACTTCCCAGGTAACTTCTTCATGATGTGCCATAAACACCATTTGTGCCTCGTATTGGGAAAGACTATCTCAATTGCATTTTGCATAGCCTTATCTTGATCCGTAATAATTCTATTAGGATGTCGGCCATGCATAAGATCCACACAAATGTGTCCATATCTTCATTTGATAGCAAACCACATCCAAGAAGTATTGACTGGCCATGATGATTCACTCCGACAAAGGGAGCAAAAACTATGTCATACTTATTATAAGATATGTCGTATCGAAGGTCACTACATTCCTGAACTCCTTATACGCTAGCCTATACCTATTATCTGCCCAAAACAAATTCTTAAGCCGTGACTCTTCGTCCAAATCCATAGAAAAGTAAAACCTCGAGCACTGTGCCTGCATTTGTGAAAAGTAGGATTGTATTACCGCGGCATCTCCATCACCTAATCTCAAACACCTCACCTGTTCAACATAATTTCGACAGTCTTTTTCCACGCAGGTCATATTTTCATCCCCACCCGCTTCGACAACTGCATAGTTGTAACTTTTGTGCAGAGGAATTCCAGTCATATCATTCACTTCAAGCTTGCGTTTGACATTTGCACTCAACTCTCGATTACATCGATACAACCTTGACTTCGAATGACTTGTTTTATGATTGTGTTCAAGACACACTGTGCAAATTTTCCATATTCCATGAATATCTATTGAAGCAGTAAGATTTGCTTTGCAACCCGTCTGAATTGTTGGTTGCGATTTCAAAGAATTGCTTGTATTAGTGCTTCTACGGTCGTCACGACAACACGTCAACGTAACAGATCTCACTACTCCATCTTCCCCCTTCCTCGAATTCATTCTCCAAACCAAAAAACCTACGTTATACGCATACTTCTTGTAAAATTTGTATAGCTCGCTTTCATCTTTGAACTTTATACCCACCTTCGACACAATTGTACCATCTCCTTCTAACTCCGGCACAATTGTACCATCTTCTCCTAATACATCATCTTTCATTGTGACTACATTTTCAGTACTACCCCTATTACTGGATTGTACAAGGACTTCGTCCTCCGATACTTCAACTCGTTCTTCTCCTACAACGCATTAAATGGGAACATGATCAACTCTACAATCAAATTAACATCAGCAGCAGCAGAATAATAATTTTAGTATTGAAAACTATCGAAGCCTATATATAACATAGTCAGGATATGAAACAGAGACCGCATAATTCATTATGTAATTTAACATAACATTTTCCATCTGTGATATTGAAGACTATCAAAGCATACATATAACTTTTGCCATGCATCTTCATGACAAAAACAGACAATCTAAGTCGAAATTTGGTATTCCCACAACTCAACACAAATATTTCCAATTCAACACAGGGATCCAACACACAATTACAATAAAAAAACTAGCAGATTTCATAATTCGAAAAAGATTGATCAAGGACAGTCCCCACCCTTCGTTTGCATAAAGAAGTTAGTATCATATGCAATTTGGGTGGTTGGATTTCCTATCTTTAACATCAGCTGCAGCCCAATGTACAAGATGCATTTGTAACCATACAGGAAAGTGGAAAACATACCACAGAATCACAAGGTCACTTCGCAAACTTACGGTTTACAAGTGCAAAAAAAGGGTAAAATCATCTAACCTTTCTCCGTCATTCCTTCGACCCCTACGTCACAAACAATTATTTCTCCTAGGATTTGAGGAAATCTACCGTCGCGTGGGTGAACTCATTGTGGTCATTTTTCAGTTGGTCTGAGATTTGGGAGAATGTCATTGTCGAATGTGGAAAGTTGCCTTCGACCCCTAAGTTACAAACAACTATTTCTCCTCAGATTTGGGGAAATCTACCATTGCTTGGATGGAATCCTCGCGATCGTTCTCCGATCGGTGTGAGATTTGGGGGAATGTAACTGCCGAATGCGAAAAGTTACATCTTTCGTTTGGGTGGCGACAAGATGTTCACGAGAGTGGGTAGTTGTCGTTTGGGTGGAGATGCTAGAAATCATGAAAGTGGTGTGAATTGAGGGTTTCTCACAATCTGTGGGTGGCTATCTTTTGGGCCGGCTTAAGCGATCCAGTCGTTTCATAAAAACTCGGCTGTAACCCAATCACTTTTGTTTTGTTTTGTCGCCCAAAGCTCATGCCACGTCAGCTATTTTGAAATGCTATGTACCAGCAGTGTACAATGAGCGTTTTCCTAATTTCTATATATAAAACATGGATAAATGTGTATTTTATTGATTAATATGAATTTTTGTTAATAAAAAAGGGTAAAAGAAATTTAAAGATGAAATATAAACTACAAACTCTAACTTTTCTTAATCTTCTTCATTTTCATTGATCAAGAAGATATTTTTATTGTATTCTTCATCCATTTTGAGATGTTAGCAATTACAAATTATTTATATTTTACTCTTGTAGTTTTTTGTTTTGTAAATGTTAAATACGATATGGGCATATTTATTTGAAAATTTTGAAACTATTATGTATTGATTTGTTTAGTTTTGGAGTCCTTTACAAAATGTCATTATTACCATTAAAGTTTTGAGCAATTTCTTCCATTCAAAACAAATACTATTTTCATTAAATGTCTCTTTAATGACAAGGTCAATCTAACATTTTCATTTTGTCATTTGGTAGCTCAATAGTAATGATCACACTTAATGTGCTGTGCTGAAAAAGTCTGAGTTCCACTTACTGCCGTCTGCTTCCCAACAACTGTCGAATTTGACATTTACAAACCGTCGAATTAAACGTTTGAAATGTCGAGCCCAACATTTACAAACTGTAGGGGTATATAGTTTAATTGTCAATTTGGACACTTCAAAATGATGGAAACCCTTGATTTGACATTTTGCTATTGTACAGATTTGTGTATGATCTAGTGCTACTTACATGCTATTAAATGCCAACATATTGATTCTGAATTCTTATCGTTACAATCATAAGATTTCAGGTATGAGTAATCATTTGAAATTCATGGTGCTCAACACTTACCTCCTCCTTGTTTGAGAATAAAACAATGGGAAATTCAGCGGACAAACCCAGTATCGATGGATACATAATGGGATTGAATGGTTCGTTGCTGGAGGTGGATGAACTCACTATCTTATATCAACTAACTGTTTCAATATGGGAGTCTCACAACATCTTCTCTAGTCTTTCAAGGGGTGGTTTATGAACATAAAGTCTTGCACTGGTATTTATAATTGGGTAGAGAGGATGGTTAATTAAGGTCAATTAGTTCCCAACTACCAACTTATTTTCATCACATCTCAAATTTAATTTGATAGATAATTGGTATGATGCCTTGAATATCTAAGTGTACTTGTATTGGTTAGACTTGTAATGTGCAAAAAAAAATGAGAAACTTATAATCTCTAGATTTCAATTTATAAACTAAGACACTTGTATTGGTCCAACTTATAATTTTCATTTTTCCCAAAGCGAGAAACTTATAAAATGCACAAATTTCCATTTTTCAATTGCACAACATCCTGATCTGTTCAACTGTTGGTCCCGATAGATGTTTTATTTATTTTCGACAGTTGACGAAAACATGCACATAATTAAAGATCAGGTTAACGTAAATAATAAACTCCAGAAGAAATGAAGAAGAATAAACATAAGGAAAAATTTATAGAACAATGTCTTTGATATAGACAATTAACCCTCCAACTCTACGATCGTTCAAAATACTTGAAGGAAGCACGCAAAATCGTGTATCTTCTTTGTCCACTTAAAAATGCTTTTTTCAATACCTACCAAATAAATTATAATTTGCAACTCAATTGATAGTGCATGATAAACACCATTTCGTAACATCCGCTCAACCTACGATGTTTCCCATCACATTATCGACTTACATTATTATATTCAACTACATCGTCATTACCATTCCTGTTTCGTTCGTAGACAGGGAAATACATATTCAACTTCACAAGCAAAATACGGATCCATTTACAACATACTGCATTACAGCCTGACAATTCAATGTCATTCCCGACAGATTGTCTCTATCATTCTTGACAGTTGGATCGGAGTACACAAAATACACTACCCGAATTACAACGTTAGGGACATGTTCATGCTGACTTTTTGGTTGTGTGTTAACCAAATTCATCCCTGCAAAAGAAAAGACTCTACATAACTTATTCACTATATTTCATTGGCGATACTTCATTTGTCGTCGATGGCTGAACCTTCTTCTCCGCTATCTTCATTTGACTCGTCCAACGAGATGAACACTTAACATCCAACTGAAAATTTTCAACAAACGCCAAACCATGAAAGGGCAATTACAAAATGGAATGTAAAATATAGTAGTTTTCTAAAATAGAATTTTGAACAATAATTACAACACTAAATTCTCAAACAAACAGACCAGCTCACTAATAAGCCCGTTGAAAAGAATATTAACATGAAGATGCTTCTAAGCGTACTTTGTAGCTAACCAACCTCCATGACCATCATATATCGCAAAATGTGCACATCTAAAAACCCTGAAACAAATTAAAATTTGAAAAACAAAAGCACGCACATGCAATTAGAAGCCCAGAATATCTCAATATCTTAAGAAACTCACAGAAAAGCTAAAATCAATTATTTAAAATGCTAAAATATCACACATGAACAACAATCCAATTTGGACTCACCATTTTTGCCTTTTCCTTTCGATTCTGTAGATTTAAAGAAAGTTAGAAAGCTAGACAAACAATCTTCACTTCTCCTTTACTAGGAGTAGGTGGCTGGCCGGAGGTGTGAGTGAGGCACTATCGCACAAATGGTGGACATGGCATAGTGGCAGCGTGGTTAGGGTTGAAAAAAAGGTCCGGCATGTTTTGATTTGTGAAAAAGTAAAGAGTGAATGAGAGAGAAGAAGAAGAGAAGCAGGCTAACTACCTAAGGGAGTGGCCATCGTCGTCGCAGGTCCGGATGGAGCAGAGAGGCGAGAAGCTAAAAGAGGGGCGAGCTAGAGTCGATCGGGAGAGGAAAATGAAAATCTCCATAATTTTTTCAATAATTAGAAGATAATTTGTTTTTCAATAATTAGAAGATAATTTATCAACAGTTTAATAGTGAGATGAGAGATGTGATGTTTTAAAAAAATTTGTACTATTTTTTCATCTAGTCAAATCTATATTTAATGAAGGAAATGAAGGATATTTGAATTATCTAGAGGAACAAAAATGTCAAAAATTGACAATCTTGCAATGACTTTTAAAAAGTGACATTTTTGCAAATGAAAAGCCAAAAGTTGACATTAGGTGTAATTTCCACTAGTGGTTTAAATTCATTCATCAAGTCATTAATTTTGTAACCAAATTATTTTAAATTGAAGTTAGGTTTAGACAAAAATTGATAGTAGGTAATTAGTCTATGTAGGACGATAATATTTCATTTACATTATTTTTTTTATTAATTCTAGCCTCGATTTAAATTTTTCTTTTTGTTTCTATTAGTGTTTTCTTGCTGCAAAGTTTGAGACATTACGATATCTTCCCTTTTGATTTGAAAATTGAACGAACCTTTAAACAAAAAAGAAAGCTAGCAAGAGAGCCTAATGGTAGAACTAGAAAGAGTAATGCAATCAGCACGAGTTGAGCAATTGACCAAAATTGATGACGATGATTTGCCAAATTCATTACACCATATGATGTATCAAATCAATTATCTTTGTTCAATGCCTCAATTACGCAAAGTCGCATGGAACCTTTTTTTTTTTTTTTTTTTGATCAAGTAAATAAATTTATATTGATCACAAATGGGTACAACTAGATTGTATGGGCAATTCTAGAGATCTGATAGGATTCACTTGATGATTTGCCAAATTCATTACACCATATGCTGTATCAAATCAATTAAGTATTGAGAGGGTTTGCCGACCTCATCTTTGTTCAATGCCTCAATTACGTAAAGTCGCATGGAACCTTTTTTTTTATCAAGTAAATAAATTTATATTGATCACAAATGGGTACAACTAGATTGTATGGGCAATTCTAGAGATCTGATAGGATTCACTTGCATGCTTTCGATTATATAAAACATGCCTACAAAACTCTAAAGAGTTGTATATTGTGAATAGGCAATGGAGTAGGGACAATAGGTTCTTCACCTACAACCACACCACTTATATCTCCTCATTCTAAATTATTTCAACTTGCCTCCTTCATAAGTGACGCTCAATGACTGTGGCTAGATGATGTGAGTATACCTACTCTGGTAGATCATACAGCTCAAAGGTGAGAATCCAACGAACGTGTTCGATTTGGTCTACTGCTTGTGTAGGCAAAAAGGATGGAATGGTGGTACAATATATCCCTTCGCCCCAATCGAGGGTGGGGAATACTCTTATTATATCCTCAACAAATTTCAGGAATGGAGGGATGTATTCTTCTTTGTAAAAGGAGCCATGGAACTTCAGAGCTATGGACAGTTGAGAGAGCCATCGCGCTTACTATTAACAATCGCATCATACCACTTAAATTCTCACCTATTTTCACTTCACAGATTGCAATAAGTGATGATCTAGGAGAAGCTCTTGCCCTTTAAAAGGTAGGCTTAATAAGGTTTACCTTGTTGATGAGAAATTTTGCAAGCCTATCATTCTCCTCTTCAACCACCACTACCTGAAGCGGTATGGCTTGTTGGGTAAGCCTCACCATCGCAAAAATTGAGAATAATTGAAAAATCTGATTGCCAACACTTGATATTATTTTTACATGGAGGAGAAGGAGGAGGTGGAGGTTCCCATAGCCCATCGAATGAATGCCAACCACCATTTGTTTCGTTGGAGCTAGGTCGCTCTTCAATGCACCTTCCACCTTTTCCCTCACCAATCAAATTCTTCTCGACCTCCACCTTCTCACAACATACAACTATTGCAATGAAAGAGGGGGAGGACATCATCGTAGACGAGGTCTAGAAGAAGAAGAATACTCCATCCTTGTCATCTGATGGGGGTAAGCTTCTGGCATCGTTAGTCAAAGACCAGAAGGTGATTGAGGAGAGAGAGAAAAGAAAGAATGCCTAGGGAGTCGATGACCCAACTGAAGAGAATCAAGGTGAATGACGTAATCAATATAGGCTCTCGTGCCAATTCGTTGGAATTGATGGTTCTGGAGATGCTACCTTCGATCGTGGCAGATGTGGTGGCCAGTGTCAATAGGTACTGGGATTTGGAATAAGGTTGTAGAAGACATCACTATGGGTTAGCTAGTGGATGTGAACTGTAAGCCCAAAGATAGAGCATGAGCTTCATTGGGAAGCCAACGTCCAAGAGTCAGCAATGGTGAGGAGTCTTGATGAAGACCTCGGGTTAGAGAGGCCATGAGGTCAGACCACTAATCACTTGAAGGCAAGAAGGGGGGAACAGGAATGGAGTTTAAAAATGATCTAAGTTCGACCATATCACAAGTAAAATTTGAAATGTGGGAAGGAAGTAGAAGAAAAATGGACTTAAAAAAAAACAAAAAAGAAAAAACAATGAACCCTAAAGATTGCATAAGCTTTACACGTAAGAAGAATTTCACTTGCTTAGACTTGAAGGGATACTATCAATCCATCGTCGTCAGCACCACATTTTGTCTAGCGGCCCATTCCTAGTTCTTATGGTTGAGTCATTAAATATTAACCAGGATCCACAATATTATTATCATTATTTAGGCAATGATCGTCCATTTTATAATCCTTCTTTTAAAAATTTAAAATTATTATTTTTAGATTACAGTCAAATGAATAAACTGGCTCAACGTTAGAGTTGAGACTAACAAAAAGTAAAACATTCAAACTGTGCGTATCATACGATAATATCTGCAATCCCTGGAGCGCGATAAACATTGCCATTGACACGAAGATCTAGACGAAATTTCTCCTCATTTTCTACTCACATTTTCCTTTTAAATATTTTTAATTCTGATATACATGGAGAAAAAGAGGGATGAGAATCCGCCGTACGTCCGCCACTGGAGCAGCGAGTCCGGGTCGTCCTCGCCCGCGCGTGGAAATCACAGTCGGTCTTCGTCGGTGAGCGGCATTTCCAACATTAAGCGAACTCAGAACTATGCGGCTAAAGCCGCAGCTCAGCGACTCGCTCAGGTCATGGCTTCCCAAGCTGCCGCCGTCGACGACGACGATGATGACGGAGACAATGACGATGACTTAGGACTCCGATTCAATGCTCCTCTTCCTCTCTCCTTCTCCAGGCCCGTCAAAACTAACGGCGTTAACAATAACAGTAATAGTAGCAGCAGGCCTGTGGTTCCGTCTCCTAAGATCAGTAGATCTTCTTCGGATGCGGTAATTTTTAATTTTACTTTTACTTCTACTGTAAATTAGAAATGATTTTGAGGATTTGCTGTGAAATAAAAGTAAAATTCCGGATAATGAGTAATTCTGAATTTTGAAGTTCGAACAGTGCATTTTGTTTTAAGCTATGTATTGAAGTGGATATTTGTAATGCTAATTATGCGGATTGAATTCACCCGCTGATTTTTTTTGGCATCAACATGTTCTATGGTTTGCATTTTGTGCATATGATACAAAAAGTGCAAGATTTTTCATTCTTTTTCTTCTGCAGATTGTATTAATTATGATACGAGGCAAGAAATGTAAATGAACTTTGACTGTGGCTTTTGATTAGTCTCTTATGTACTTAGGATTATGGAATAACTTTTGTGTTGAGATATGACATGTATGTAACTGTGTGCATCTCATCTACTGATGTCCATAAATAAATCTAGATTTTTGTATGATGTGTCCTCAGAGATATCGGGGCTTCCTTTTGTTTTCCTTTGATCAGGTTACTCAAAACTTACTGGATGAAGCTCCATCGGCTCGCTCAACATCAACTGGACGGCCATCCATGTCAATTCACACAGTGCCTTCACTGCCACCCAGTAGACCATCGCTTAAGACTTTGATGCCTATACCACCGATTGATCCTCCTAGCAACAGACAAAAAGAGAAAAAGTATGAACTTCAGCTGTTTCAGAAACTAATTATTTTCAACTTCCAACGAATCATCAGGCAATACTACCTTTTTTAACAAAACATTTTCTTTTTAAAATTTCTATACCACCATAAAAAGCTGTCATTCATGTGGGAATAATGTATAAGATATTCATTAGGTTAAAGCCTTGTTTCCCTTTTACATTGGGGGATATGTCCTTCCATAATTCCTTTCACGTGCAAATTTGAGCAGTCCAAGGGCTTCTCTGAGTGGGAGTGTAAGCTTCCTTGCTCGGTGAATACTTATATGGGTCAATGGTTGGATAGTATTGCTATCTTCATGAATAGAGCAACACATAGTTGCAATTTCATTTGGTTTATTTCATGTTTATACATACCAATGGGACTGCAGGTTCTCACCAGATTTGGCACAATTAAACTTAAAAGATAACGGAGATGAGCGCGCATCTTCTGCCCTTCGTGATGAAGTATGTTATTTATATACAAAAAAATTGAACCAGTGTTCTGTATATAATGCTGTTAATTTCCTGCTCTTGAGAGGAGTTTGTTTTCTGCTTGTCTTTTGTCAATCTAATATCTGCTTATTGGGCAGGTTGATATGCTACAAGAAGAAAATGAGAGTTTTCAAGAAAAGGTTTAGATCCTTCTTATTTCTTGTATTGTGCTCTTCAAGTCTTCCTTCACTCCAGTTGTATACTATAAAAATCATACATGGCATCTTAAATGGTGATTCAAATATGTTTTACAGCTCAGAATTGCAGAGGACAGTTGTGAGGAAGCTGAAGCCAGAGTTAGGGAGCTTGAGAGACAGGTTTTTCTTCTATCATTTTGTTTGCCTGATTATCAAGTTAAGAAGGGGTTCCTTGGTTTCTAACTGGAAATTCTCAAGCTTTTATGCTAATTATCTTCCTTGAGCTGCAATTCCATATTTTGGCTCACACCATTCCCTTGATATGCAATTGTAATGTATTCTATTTTCTAGAATGTAGATGATTTCCTTTTCCAGATGATTTTACATTTTCAGCCCTTGGTTAATCTTAGTAGGTTATTGTACATTAGAGCAACTAGTTTGCTACATGATTTTATTTACATCATTTCAAAGCGTACCTCTTTTCTCTTGTTAAACAAATAGTTGCAAAGTTATCAAGTGCCAGGCAACAAATCAATGAATATATACTTCCTGCTGTTAGATTTGTGGATGAGATTAATTAGCAATTAATATAAATAATTGGTCTTCATCCAAGTAATGGGATTTGTTTTGAACTTATCTCAACTTGGCTACCAATTATGCTTCAGGTAGCTGCACTTGGAGAAGGCGTATCTTTGGAAGCTAAACTTTTGAGCAGGTAAATAAGGCCACAAATGCGTTCATATGCCTCCTAATTTTCTGATCATTTTATGATGAGATCTCATATCACATATTTGTAGGAAGGAAGCTGCATTGAGGCATAGAGAGGTAATTATTGATCTTTGGGTTGGCCAAACAGATTCTTTTGGCTATGATATAATCATTGAGTACTCAGAATAAGAGAGAAGGAAGGAAAATTAAATGTAAAAAGCCTGAGAGCTAGTGATTTGCGGAGTGGATACTGGTTCCATATATTACATAGTGTGAGCTTGTGCTTCTTCCATTTTCTTACAATAGAATTGATACAGGCTGCTCTTAAAGAAGCAAAGCTGTCAAAAGACGGGATAAATGTGGAGCTGGCATCCTTGCAATCTGAGGTTAAGGTAAGAAAGACTATGTTTCATGTACACCACTTATCATGCTACTCCTCCTCCTCTCTCTCTCTCTCTCTCTCTGGATCTTTCCCACTGCTTTAATGCTTTATGTTTTGACTAAATTAGATTGCAAAAGATGAGGCAGCAACTACTGTTAATCAGCTGCGGGAAACTGAGTCTGAAGTTAAAGCTCTGCGCAATATGACGCAAAGGATGGTTTTGACCCAACATGAAATGGTGTGCATCTATTGTTGCATTAAGAGTATATTATTATTGTTATTATTTCTAAAATTATTGCTAAAATCATTTGGAGTTGCTTTTTAACATAATCACAATGCAGGAAGAAGTTGTCCTTAAAAGGTGTTGGCTTGCAAGATACTGGGGTCTAGCTGTTCGTCATGGTAATTGATATTTCAGACATATTTTTATTGTTTTGATGGAGGAAATTTTTCTCTCTTTACCAGAGAGGGCATCTGTCTTTGGAGGATTAACTGATTAAGTAAATATAGTATTGTGGGTGCCTTTTTAATGTCTCTTCATCATTCTCTGCCCCTGTTTGAGCCTCATTTTTATCAAAACTCATTTTCAACCACACATTCTCCTATAAAATAATTTTACACGTTAACACAAAACTTTTTTCCTACTTTCTAATCACACATTCTTCAAAAATCACTATTACAAAACCCATTTTTTCAACACAGGGGCTTTGTTCAATTGACCTGACTGTTAAGTTTGGCACAGCATTGAAGTATTCACTTTGCCTTGTCTATTTGATGGAAATGGAGATATATTTCTGATAGGATTTTTCATTAAGAGTTCAACCCAAATTATATGTGTTTTTAATTCAAATTACAAGTGTTTAGATTAGATTAGATTAGATTGAATACATTGATAATGTTCTACTTTATTACAAGTTCTTTTAATTTTAGATTAGTTGCTCTATATATAGAGGGCTTATTCATCGTAATATGCACCCTTTGTTATATCAATAAAATTGATTACTCTTTGCCCTCAATTCTTCTTTTTTTTGATCCCCTTTCTTACGTGTCCATTTTCTTGTTCGTAGTCAAATTTATACGTCCCTTCATCGATTTGGTATTGGATCATGTTCTTTTCCTTTGGCCAAAAAAAATAAAGTTTTCTGCTACTGTTCGAACCCACGCCAAAAATAAATTAAAAAAGAAAAGAAAAGAAAAGAAAAGGCAACTATTCCACAAAACCTGTGTTTTCCCTCCCACACAGAATCGAAGACTAAAATTGATTGCACCTTTTCTATAGGATAATTTCCCACTATCACCTCATGCCACCATTGCCAGCCATCCGCCCGGAGTCTCTATCGCAGTCGTCTCCACCAAACGGAGGCCAAATTATGGTTGAACCTTTTGTAATTTTCCAGCTTTAATTTCAAAATGCAAAATTCCTTGTTGAATATTGTTTTATGAGATTGGAAACAGGCTCATCAGGTTTGTAAATTGGCTTGGTGTTTTGATTTGAAACTTTTAAAAAAAGAATTGGCTACCATTGGAGTATTCATGATCTGTTTTCATGTGATTTAATAACTCTTATAAGAACTCTTATAAGAATTCAATTGGAGCGATCTACCGTCACTTGTGAGCTCTTCCATTGTAGTAGTTTCAACTTGGATACTATTTGGCTCTTTTGAGTATTGTCAGGTATAAATTTCTATTGTGTTGAAAATCTTTGATTTTATTTAGGCCTTTTGGTTTGTTTTATTAATATATTGAAAACATATTTCTGGTTATATTATTTTCATATGGCGTGAGTATCAGAATTTAGGAGTTCAATTGTTATAAAAAAAAAAAAAAAAAAAAAAAAAATTCTTCGGGCTTTGTTCTCTTTTAAGAACTCCTATCTTTGGCTCGTTTGAGCCTCATTTTTACGAAAAATATGTTTTAGAATAGTGACATTGAATAATGTGGTTAAAAATTTCGGAAATTTTTGAATTTGTGTTTAAATAATTTTATGATAGAATGTGGTTGAAAATGTCAATTATGATTTGGTTCGAATGCCTCTAATATTAAGACTAAGATGAGCATTGTCCGAGCCTGGGACACTAGTTCGAGAATTGTTAGCAAGAGTGACTCATTTGGAAGAAATAACATGATGATAATCAAGAAGAATAGACGAACCAGTCATGTTTTTAGTTACTTCGGAATCGATGATCCATGGATTGTGAGAGGATGGTAATAGATAGTAAGAAGATGCAATACCTGACTGAGCGAGAGTGGCCGTAAAAGTGAAAGTGGCTTGTTTATGAGCTAAAAGCTCAACATACTCATCCAATGGTACAAATAAGAAATCAGAATATGGTATTGAACTAGAGTTAGTCACTGGTCCAGATATTGGGTGATGTTGCTCATTAGACTAGTCTTGATTGGCAGAGTCAAATGGTTTATCATTTAAGTCCCAACAATAATCAAGGAAGTGATCGATACGATCACATTGAGTACATTTTTGTGGTTTACAATTTTTCGAATCACTGCTTCTAGTGTCTCGTCTACCTTGAGCTAAAACCACATCCGCTTCGATCGCTACGTCCACCCCTGTATGTGTTACCCCTGAGCAATAAAAGTAGAATGATCTTCGTTGGGAGTACTATTTGAGAGAGTAGAGTGCTAGATACGAGAGAATATCTCTACAAGACTGGGAAGCTCTTTTCGACTTAATACCTATGCTCGGGTTGCTTCAAAATCTAGCGATAGGCCAATAAGGAATTCAACATTGATGTCTTCCCAATGTTTTTCAATAACCTTTAAATCAAGAAAGAGTGGTTGATGCACATTTCTCTTCAGACACACAGCCAAAAGTTCGTGGAGGAGCATTTTTCAAACCCAAAATATTGTTTACATGTCTCATAGATTTGAGTGACATTTCTAGTTCTGGAATGTATATGTTTGAGATGCTCCCAAATTTGCTTAGTCGTAGACATAGAGAAGATGAAGACCTAATATGAGACCAAATACTATTGATCATAAGTTCAGTGATAGCATTACTGTTGATTCCACTAATCATTGAGAGTAGAATCAGCTTTTGTAGAATTACTTACCGGAGACTTGGTAGGTGGCTTGTCTAAAATTTAGTGATTAAATAAACTCTTACCATGCAAAAAGACCTCGATGCACCTAACCTAGTAAGTGTAATTTCTCTCATTCTACTTTTTAGGTGTCGTGGGTCCAGTCAGAATGAACATCTTCGTTGTGGATGACATGATACTAACCATACAAACTAGTACTTGGGCCGAAGAGAATAAGACTAATCAATAATAATAGGCAACCAAAAAACAGGCTCACAAACCAAGAGACTAGCCAAAAATAATCAAACCACAAACTAATGCCCAACAATAACTTTCATAACCAGAGCCCAATAACTTTCCTAACAAAATTACAAGAGCCCAATAATAATTTTGATAACTAGAGCCCAAATAATCTACCCACCCACCCAAATCAAGTCCAGAATACCTCCACTGTGAATGACGAAGTGCAATCCCAGCACCAGAAATCAACAGCTTCCCAATATGCACCAATGACCATAGAACCACCACAGAAAAACTCACTATAGCCACCGCAAGTCTTCAAATTTAGTTGGCAGTAGATATAGATGTGGAAGATTCAGACGTAGGCCTAGACCCAGCCAAGGAACTCCACAATTTCAGAAAACCAGGAATCTCAATGGCTGAACCACCATAAAACCACTTGACTGGTGCAGACACACGCACAATCTACCTTGATCGACAGCAGCGACAGCACCCATACTCCTTACAGCTGGAGAAGGAATGTGGTAAAAGAAGATAGATAGAAAAAAGGGGGATAAAATGGAAACGGAAGAAGAAGAAAAAGGGAGGCTTGCGATGAGGGAGAAGAAGTGAAGAGACCACCAACCCCTAGGAACGTGGCTTAGATACCATGTTGAGAGAAAGGTTGGTACAAACATTGAAGAGAAGAGGATAATAATCTTCCTCTTCTCTACTTTCATTATATAGAGAAAATCGAGAGTACGCATTTGGAAACTTAATACAAGGATGAAAACACAATAAACCCAATTTCACTCTTGCCTAATCTACTTGATTCTCAATCGATTTATTTCCTTAACACCCTCAATTCTTCTCTTCTTTTATCCCCTCTGTTCACTTTCTTGTTCGTTGTCAAATTAGTATGCTCATGCGCTATTGCTATACAACCAGCTTGAAATGGACCCTAATTAGTATGAATGTTATTACTAGTGTTGCCTCTGCAAGACCTGATTGTACAAGACATTCTTTAGATTTCATATGACTTATAATGTAGTCTAACTAATGTTGCAACGTGATATTTCGGGTGTATTCTCTGTTTTTTTTGTTCTTAATTAAAATGAGATGTTTCAACTGATCGTCAGCTTTTTGTTTATATTATTAATTACCATAGTCTTTTTCCATTCAGGCATCTGTGCAGATATTGCTGTATCAAAACATGAATACTGGTCATCTTTTGCACCTCTTCCTTTCGAAATTGTTTTATCTGCTGGACAGAAGGCTAAGGAAGAATACAGGGAAAAAGGCTAGTAATATCTTGCTTTGATGCTAATTCCCAAACCTAAAAGAAAATTATACGGATGACAATAGCTTTTCGATCACCATGGAACTTTGATCTTATGCTCTTTCTAACGAAGTCAACTTTTTCATGATATAATTGCACCTTTCATATTAGATTTGATAGCGTCTACTGCTCTGACATTCTGCAGGTAAGGAAAATCTGCAGAATGACAAACTTGTCCTGGATTTAAATGATCTCACTGGTGAAGGAAACATTGAGAGTATGCTAACAGTTGAATTGGGCTTAAAGGAGCTTGCTTCATTGAAGGTTTCTCCTTTATTTTACTTCCACCTTGATTTATCTAGCACAAGATATACTTCAGTTTGTTTGTATTTGTCCACGTCTTTTGCTTTCTTATGATTTTTTTTTCCCTTTTAATTTTATGAAAATTCAATTAATCATAAGTCAGTCAGTGTAGCAATTTTCCTTCTTTTGTTCTGATTCGTTGTCATGCACTAGTTTGCATAGCTCTTCATACCATCAGATGGTCTTCATCCGTTTCTTCTTCCAAGAGGACTAGTAGAATAACTACATTGTAAATTTTGGTGGTCCATTTTAAGGTTGAAGAATCCATTGTGCTTGCATTGGCTCAACAACGACGTCTGAACTCTGCTCGGATATCCATCTCAGGTTTGTCCTCAGTTTGTTGCGGACATGATTTGCTTGATTGATGATGCCTCTCTAAAGGATAGATCATTGATTGGATTCTAACATACTGCAAAGCTTGTCTATTACATATATGTATCAACATGGATATTTGTTGGCCAAGGCGATGGTAAATTTGGATATATCATTGACAAAATTAGTAATAGTTTAATGCTACTCTTGATTGTGTGGTGAATTTCCTTATTTTGAAGGTCAAGATTTGTGTCATTACTTGCTTTTATCCAACTGTCTCTTTAATCTTCCTACTCAGCATTTTACATTTGCCCCATTTGCTATGGGTAGCTCTTCTATAAATATTCTATCTTGAAGAAATTTATTTGTAATTAATTTTTATTTCTTATTTTTTGTTTTTTAGTACTGAAATTATGAATGAAGTGTAACTTGCCTTTAACATATTAAGCTAGTCATTTCCTCTTTAGTTTTTAGGTCAGCGTAAACTGCCAAGTTTTTGCTTCATAAAAGTTTAATTGTTTTATTAATTATTGGTTATATTACTTGCATATATGTGTTCTTGTACTTATGTTCATTCCTTCTCATTTATGCTACTATCATATGTTGGATGATAGTATCATTGGAAACTTGAAATTTATATTTATTTTCTAAACCTATTCTATTATGGCAGATCTCAAGTCCCCGAGTGATCCGAAGTATATAGAAGCATTTGGTGAGTCCTGTGTGGTATCTTATTCCACATTTTTTGTAACATCCACTATAACTGGGGTAAAGTTATCGGAAATTTTTCTATTTAATTGGATTTTGGGGGGTTCAATTCCTTTATTTTCAGCAATTACAATGGAATGACATTAATAAGATCTTCAGTAACCAGATATCATATCAATATCATTTTTAATACATGTGTTCACTAGTTGCATTTTGCTATTCTTTGATAAGCAAGTGTACCTTCAATCACTTGGGATTGTTCATTTATCGTCATTCCTATAGTCCGCATAATATCTTCTCTTCAATCTGAGCAACCATGTATTTCCTTTTGACTTTAATAATTGTTCACCATTCTCCTTTTGCATCTGATGTCATGAACCAGAAATGCTCAGTTGCCTGTGTACACTGATCTCTATGGTGTCAGAGAAACCATCTTAGATTTTTTAGATTTGCCTTTTCTTCCCTACAAACAATAAATTTCTTATTAATAATCTTGCAATGTTGGTAATTAATATCAAAAAGGTTGTTTCAGTTACAACTCAAGAGAAATCCCATTTCTTTTGTTCATATTGTAATTATTAAAGCAGCAATATATATAAGCTGTTTTTTCCCTCAAATTGAGCCAATATTTGTGAACCAATTTCTTTTCTTGAACAAACCATTACATGCTCCGAAATACCTTGTCTGGTATGCAGTGGCTTCTTGAGCTTTATCTTTTTTATTGAGCGATTTACAAGAAAAAAATATTAATGCCGTTTGGTTTACTTGAGGATTTGTCAGAGCCTGTTGATGTCAGTAGTTAGATATCTCAGAAAACAAATCTACATTTTGTTCATCTTTTTCCTCTTTTGGTTGCAGAATTGAGCCCAGAGGAGTCTGAGGATGTCCTTTTCAAGGAGGTCAGTCATGTCTCCCACAGTTTTGTTACATTCAGACCTCTTGATATATTGCCTTAGTACTCACTACTAGATATTAGTATATTTCGCTGAAGTAGATCTACTAAACTATAAAGTAAATAAAATTTGGTTCGTGAGTTGCTAATTTTGAAACAACTACCTTGTATAGGCATGGCTTACTTATTTTTGGAGAAGAGCCAAAGCTCATGGTATAGAGGAGGGCATAGCCGATAAGAGACTTCAATTTTGGATTAACCGTAGTGGGCAATCACCAACTTCACATGACGCTGTAGACGGTAATTTCTACTATACTCTAAATGGAGACGTTAAATGTGTACGTGGCTTTTATTGTCCAGACACCGTTTTCCATAGAAACTTTATATTGCATCCGCTGCTTCATTAATGCAGGTCCCATTATTATGCTTTTCTTTTCCCAAGTAGAACTCCAAATATAATTTGTATGTTCTACAAACTGGTCATGCTCAAAGATATACTACGATAATTTTGATGCATATTTTGGAAATAGGGTGCTCTGAAAAAAGTTTTTATCCACATTATAGACAAACTGATTTCTACATCTAATAATTTACGGTACATTACAAAACCTTAAATACTGGGTTGTAAAAGAAAGATATCTTTTCAAGTTATGTATCTAATATTGCTATGACCAGTGGGGTTGGGCATTGCATTGTGAAAATTTCTGTATCTTCAACACGTTTTTGCAACAAAATTCTACAGAGGTCAGTGTTCTTGGAAAAATTATATTTTTGAACTTCTAGACTCTTATTAACACACGTGTGCTTATCATAGCCTGGTGTACTTGACTCTTAATGCCATGGAGATTAGTTCTTGAATTGAAAATCATTCTTTCATTTATCGGAATACACTGATTATGTATAAATGATCAGATTCGTTTGTTCCTTTCCTATTGAGGTTGTAATTTCTGATGGTTCATTCATCTTATAGATTACTGAAAATTCAGTCAATATCATGCTGATGTAACACTTTGTTCTATGGTTCATTCATTTGTTTATTATTTATCTACTAAAAATAAATTTTTATCATCTTGTAGTTGAGCAAGGTTTGATGGAGCTAAGAAAACTGGGTATTGAACGGCGACTTTGGGAGGCTTCACGCAAAGAAATTGACCAGGATCCTGCCCTTCATGATGGTCGGATGTCTGCTGTGCAATCCAAACGTTCTACTCGATAAATCAGTATTTGAAACATTTGATGTATAATAGTTAACATGCGCTACAGTAAAGGTTGCTCGGATTCATTGAAGCATCTTCGTTTTTGTTGACAGCCTGATTGTAAGTAGGTTTATTATTCCAGTTGCTATAGCACAAAATTATTTATAATGGCTTTTTCTTCATAGTTAGGGATTATGCACTAGTGATTTTATGGGCTGCTAGATAAAAATAAAATGGAACCAAATCTTGGTTACGTCTAGTGTTGACCCCAAAAAATGCGCCAATGGAATTCCAACCACGTGGACTCACCTATACACTGAACATCCCATTAGAAGGCAAAGCAATTTGTCAAGAAAAGGGTTTGGTGCTCGTTTGCACTCCTACAGGTCAAGTTAACGGCCAAACGAGAGAAATATGAGTGCAAGAGAGGGAAAGGGGATTTGGCTATGATTTTGAAACATACCTTAATTGTGAAATGAATATCATATATACAAGAGAATGATAATGGTCCGAGCGTGAGGCTTGAGGATAATGGGCCAAGTTCAAGTCCAATTGGAGGGCTCAATATGAGATAATTTCATAGGCATGACATCTAATTTTCTTATTATTGCAATAAAGATTCTAGAGTAGACGATGAATCTATTTGACCAAATAGAAAAAACGTACTTTACAGTGATCAATGGCGGAAGTAAGTGGAATTTCAAACTCCACTGAAATATGATAAAAACAATATATATTTATATTAATTAATATTATTATATTTAATGTTTGAAATATTTTCTAATAATTAAATTAGACCTCTACTAATTCTGCGTTCTGGCTCCGCCCCAATTAAGCAAAGTAATTTTGTCATTTATCCGTTGTAAGGTTGTAACATTGCAATTGGGAACAGAGAATTTTCAAGAAATTTATTATAGGTGGTGTAGTGTGTGTCTAATCACGGGGGCCTATTGTCATATAATAGCATGCGCTGCAGGTTTTGTTTGTTTTTGTATGGCTAGATTAGATATCAACCGGCCCCAGTACTCATTGCTATAGAACCGGCCAATTTTAAAAATTGCCAACACAATGGAAGAGTGAGAAACAACATTACAAAAAGATAAAAGCATTGTTTATTTGTTCTCAGTGAAAAGATGAAATTTATAAATAAGAAAAGGCTAATTTGACCTAGTATTTCCAAGTGGAATTCACACAACCTAGATTAAAGAATCTAATATGTATAATTTTTATTTTTATTTTTAAATTTTCATGTGACAACTTTGTTGCGTTTGGCTTCAGTCACTGCCTACGTGACAGTCAATTAAAGAACCAAATTAAACCTACACTTCACGTTATTATTCTACCTAGTCAGTCAAGATCATCAAACACAAATGATCGAAGTAATACATAATTTCCGTCGAGATGCCATTTAAAGATTGACCCTTCATGACCAAGGTGAGGTGATACCACCTGCAATAGTACAATTTCAAAGGAATTAGCATCTAAATATACGAAGGCATCTTCTTGCTTCGCGTTCTCCAAAAGAAATCTTGTGTAAAAAGTCTTTTGTGATTGATTGATGTGATCTATCTTGAGCAAGCATCCCTCAATTAATTTGTTAGTCTATTTTTCAGATGTCAGACTTAGACTATATAATGACCACTTTTTAGAATCATTAAATGCCCATAAACCTAAGAATGTAGAAGTGACGCTTAAGAGGAGACATCTCGATTGTGAANTTTTTTTTTTTTTTTTTTTTTGGCAGAATTCGATGTCTGTACACATGTGGTTCACATCTTCTGTACATCCTATATAAGTTGATTGATTTGATCGTTGGAGTTCTCGAGACTGCCTCCTCCACCATCAAGAAAAGCAAGTGTTTCTAATGATTTGACCAATTGTCCATGAGTGCTACGTGTGGACATGATGTTGGAAATCTACTTAAACATGCGCATCGAAAAACAAAACAATTTTCAATTTCCATTAGAATTCATCTTTGTGTTTAGATAGAAATTGTGATAAAGATTGTACCTTTTACGAGACCTGCAAACTTTTTGCTTCGATTCTACAAACTCCTTTTTAATTCTTTCGTTCCAGCAATATTGATTTGCCACCCACAGCTGTCCAATTGTCCAGCATCTAATGGTGATTTACATAGAAAATAAGATTGTAAGATTATGATTTTTCCTTCTTGTGCTAGCAAGAATGAATGAATTTTCTTTACAAATTTTGAAAATCCTAGTCATATTTATATAAGCCCAAACAGGCTTGGTCGATCCAATCCAATATTTAATTAATTCATTTAAATAAATTCGATTCGTGAATTAATTAATTCGGGCATATAAATAAACAACTCAATTAATTAATTTATCCAACGCTTGTTAAATTAATTAATTAACAAATCACAATCTTCTAGTTCTCATTTTGTGTGCGACCCATCAGATTTCTGATCACGATGCATAATGACGTGAAATATTATTTTGATATAATCAAAATTGATAAATTAAAAAATCCTTTTAATTTATCACCAATTCACACTTGCCGTCCTAAATTGATATCTAGCAATGTGTCAGGACAATATATGTGACGAAAATTATTACATGGTATGATAAAACCAAACTCGTTCGTTTACTGTGAAACTATAATCCCTTCGTAAATTTGATCCGATCAATTACGAGATATGTAAGTGTGTCAATCTCGATTATCGATCATATCTTTCATACCACTATTAAATCAATATAAGTCGAAAACTCTTTTTCCACTTTTGAGTACACCTTGGCCAAGAATTTCGCAATCGACTTAATCAAATGAAATGCAGATTATAATCTCTTATTATCTAAGAGGGACGAATTCTCTATTGGTCATTCACAACTTTTATACGATTCTTGACATACCCGAACGATACTGTATTAGCGACCCTTGGTAGAGCAATATCTAACGCAGTCAAAGTATGACTGTCTTCATATAAGGCACTATGACGATCTCAAGTTAAAGGACCAATTCCACTACTGAACGTTGGAGATTAACCACTAACACTCAGATAGCTATCCATGTGGAATCTCTCGGTGGGTCTCCAATGTTTTGTTCTATAACAAAACATTCACGTGTTCATTCAAGTGTCACCACACTTTAGTTTGTGAGATCAATTATTTATTTCACAAGTAAAAAATGTCACACGTGATGGTCTATCTGTAATAACGATATCTGTATCTCGTTATTACTTACGACCAGGGATGATTTAAGATTTAATCATATATAATTTGTATCTTACAATCACAACTCCTTATTATTAACAAATTATCAATATTTGAATTTACGGACTCTATTATTTAATTTAATTGGATATTAATTAAATAATAGATCTGCCATAAAATTGCTTTAGTTATATATTAAAAATATTTATGTTCAAAGTTAATTGAACGTAGGGCATAACACTTACATGTTAGTCTGGTCGAAATCTGTTGACTACTTCATCAATCAAAAATCAAGGTATAAAAGCTTATTCATTCAATGTTTTTAAACATTATCTACTATAGAATTTGACTTTCAGATCAACCCTGAGGCCAAAAGAAGATCGTGTTAGCTTTAACTACCTCGATGAAAATATTCTACACACCTCAGTTTGAAAAAGATTTGTGAATTCTTGGTCAAGGTAACAAGTGTGAACGGCAGTTGTTGTAGTGGGTCCAGAGGTTGGACAAAAGAGTATGAAGTGGTTGTAATTTTTAAATTTCTATCAACACTGTCAAACAGTAAAAAAAGATTTGTATTGAGTTTTCCTTTTGTATCTGCAATTACTTTTTCAAGAATTTCGGTTTGAGCAATTCATACCATCTATTTCGATCTAAAATTCCTTTTTTTCTTTATTATTATTATTATTATTATTATTATTATTATTATTATTATTTTGTGTGTTTCAGCAGTACTATATTGCTTCATCGAGCTAAGGTCCATAATTGGAATTTTTTCTTCTGTTATGTGAATTTTATTTTCATTTCATCCGGGAAAAATCATTTCTTCTCAATGATGTATTTATCATTTGATTCAAAAATGTTGTGTTACATAAGAATGAATTTGATAAATACTGTAAACTCTTCGATGGAGTATTAGAACAAAATAGTTGGCAGATGTGATTAGAATTGGACAAAACTTCTGAACCAAATCGAGTGATTTTTTTTAAGTTAAATACCCGAATGGGTATTTGAATTCAGAACCGACGGTTCAGTTTGGTTCTGGGTTCTAGATCAAGACCCGAAAAATCGAATAAGAATCGAATCTCCCTAATTTTTTTAATTTATTTATTTTAAATAAGCAAAATTATTTTATTTTTTTCAAGTAAATTTGTTAACTAGTTAATTTAATTCAAACAAAAAAAATATGATTTTCTTATTTAAAAATTTCAGTTCAAAGCCAACTTAATCAAATCGACTTATCCGTAGTGTCATTTCTACCATTCTAGAGAAATCTAATTAAAACTCTATAACATCTTTCTTAATTATTTTGAACTCGCTATCTTTCTCTTCCTTTGATTTTAATAATCAAATCTATGAAAAACTTAACAAAGAGAGTCACAAAGGACATGTAAGATTGGACTACGTTATTTTGTAAGAATTAAGATTGAACATGTCATAAGTTGAATTAATGTAACTTTAAAAATATTAAAAAAATTTAATTATAATACGGAACCTGGGAATCAAATGGAACTGAACTGAACTGAACGAAATCCAGCTCGAACGGTTCCATAATTAAATTTGGACTCGACGATTCCACTTACCAAATACCCAAAAATTTTGGATCGAGAACCAAATCGAACTGGATCGAACCATGTCCAACTCTAAATGTGATAAGAATGTTATATTACCTCAAGCAGGTGCAAGCGTGACTTGAATTCTATTGTATTCTCCAAATGCCTGAGTGGAAATCATTTCTATGTCGACACCATCATCACACCCTTCAATTCTAGCAGGTTCCAAATTCCCAAGTCCTTTTCACCTTTTAAATCCACTTCTTGTCATCATTTTGTGCTCTTTCCCTTCCCCTTCATAGTTTTCCAAGAAAAAGGCTTCTACCATGTCATTATCCTCCTCAATTCATATATGGTCATTTTATCTAAAATATAACTTTAAATCCTACTTATATCTTCCCAATATCCTTGCATGACAAGAATTATTTGAGGGGCATTTTACACTAGACATATACTAAAAGACATGAGATGATTGTTGTAACTTTTAAATACTTTTTTTTGAAAACTCATAGTGACGACTATATGTAACCCGAGAGCCAACCATTTGAAATTCATGTTTGCTTGTGCGTGTTCTTGATTTCATACCAGCTTAACATCGTTTCTTGTAATTACGATTAAAATATAATCTAGCACACATCAAAAATATGGAAGGCAATCTATATTTTAATGATAAAATCTCACATCATGTAAATATGAAATAATTATTCAACATTTAAATCGTGAGATGATCGTTCTAAGTACTTTTTTTCTTGAAAACTCATAGTGATGACTATATATAAGTCTATCATTAACATTGCGAGTAGTGTGTGAACTTTATTCCATATTGGCTTAATATTGTTCTTGTCATTAAGATATAATTTATTACACGTCATAAATATGGAAGACAATCTTTATTTTAACGATAAAATTTCACATCGTGTAAAAATGAAATAACATATAGAGGCTTGAGTTATGCTATATTTTCGTTCTTTATCCATCTTTCTTCATAGATGGTCCCACAACATTAATGTTGTGGGAACCTTTAGTCCCACAACATTAATTCAAGAAATAATGTAGATTCATTAATTAATTGGGGTGCAGGTAAGGAGTGGTTAGCATTAGAAAAAGTTCATTAGCCTTACTGTAGAGGGAAGTAAATGAAGAGTGGCAAAAAAGCACTACTTAACTACTAATTGATTACTTATTTAAAAATGTATTGTTTTCTTGAAATTGCTAAGCAAAATTTCGAATAAGGACCCTATTGTTTCACCTGTTCTTCAATTCACTTATTTTAATTGAAAAAAATGAAATCGACATTGATTAGATGTTTTGAAAACATTGAGGGCGGTTTGATATAGCTTTTGAAAAGTCAAAATGAGATTTTGAGATTTAAAAGCTGCTTTGAGTCTGTTTGACTAATTTTATAAAATAGTTTTTTTAATTATTTTTTTTTTTTTAGAGAAAGTTGGTCCGACATGACTTTCTCTAAAAACAATTTCGAAATAGAAAACTCTTTAAAAAATTAATTTTTAAACAGCAATTAAAGTATCTACCTCCAAAAACTTTTCGACACGAAACAAAAGCATAAGCTATGCAAATTACGGAACCTGATTGTGAGGTGCCATAAATTCTTGGTTGAAATCTTGCATTGACATTTGGACTGGCCATTAACTATTATCGTAGTGCAGGGACTGCATATTGCACTTAAAGGTCAAAAGTTAATTTCAGTCAGCTATGTGAAGAATTGTTCATAATCGGTAAATGAAACTTTAGATGGATCCTCTCGTCGGTGCCTCTATGTGAGCTTTGGGTGATCAAATATGAACAGGTACCAAGATACTTTGATGGCGAAAGAAGCAATCCATAAAATGATTTGGCGTCGCAGAGTAATACGTCTACATGGCTCAATCATAATCAAAAATAGATTTTCGCTCACTAAACTATGTAGTTAATGATATTTGTACATCATTCTCCCAATCAATTTTTTGTGCAGCTTCAAGTGACAAGTAAACTTAATTCTTTAAGCCGTATCAAGAGTGTACCATTATAAATCTATGTGCGATTTGCTCCTCTTTTATTTTATTTTTTTCGAAAGATAAGCACAATGTAGGATTACTCTGAAGTAACAATAATTTTGATCATATTTGTCCATTTCCTCAAATAATTCATAAGTATAGAATATCAATAATCCATCCATTCACGCAGTGAAAATACCAACTTTTAGAAAATGCCTTTTGCTCTGGCTAAGTAGTATATATAAATATATAGTAAACATGTAGAATTCTTCCTATTTTATATAACTTTTTCTCTTCTTTTTCCCTTTAGCTCTTTTGGGAAACGAAATGAAAGGAGACAAAAGTTTCTTAAAGCTACATTTCATTGTTATACACCCTCTTGCTTTCAGTATTTTAAATCCAAAGTTACCATCTCAAAATTTGTGAGTCTACTATCTTGAACAGTTGAACGTGCAAGGATTAATCAAAAAACAACGTATGAACAAAAATTCTGATTGATGTACTTTACTCCTTTTGGAAGCTCCAAATGGAAAATTCAATTTCTTGAGACTTGAGATAATAAACTAACTGGTCTTTTCTAGGTGTGGAATAATTGCCCTATTTGCTGTATGCACCAGTTTTTCTGATAAAAGAAAAATATTCCTGCAAACTGCGAAGCTTTTACCATGCAACAGAGCTTTACCCTCTATGGCTTTTCCTGGCACTGTGTCATTGTCAAATTTTGGGAAAATTTCACTTTTGGCATGAAACCAAGAACAAGAAAATGGTAAAAGGGGGACCACTTGATTATTCGGAAAATCTTTATTATGTAGTACTGAATAGAATAGAACGTAATATTAATGAATAAGATTGTTAATATCTCTAATGCTTTGGATACTGTTGAGTATAATTCAATCCATCGACCCCAGGTTAGAAAAAAGAACCCACAATTTGATTTGGTTACAGTCAGCAGAAGCACAGATACAGAAAGAGAGGGCCAAGTCATTTGGGATAAATACCTTTACTCTTTCAAATCCACACCAAAGTCTCTTAAACGACAAAAGTTGATAAAATAATGACGACAAAAGTTGACAAAAGAAGGGCACTTCATCTTTTCTATAATGCCCCAAACTGGCCCCGGGGCATAGTCCAGTGGTACAAAGGATAGGAGTGAGGTTATTTCACGCCTTGCTGGCAGCCGCAGTGTGGAAGTTTGATTCTTGAAACATGGAATTGGATTCCTTGTAGGTGCAGTGTACAGACAGCTTTTGTTCCCTGATCTGTTAGGATACATCCTGCGATTTACCTTCCTCATAAAGCTCTAGGGGCGGGGAGGGGGGAGCACTCAAGTTTGGGGTTCAACCTTTTTTATAATGCCCCAAACTGAGTAGCATTTTAGCTGCCTCAGCTCTATATATCTCTCTCAGTACTCTTAAATTTCTCTGCTCCATATACTGAAACCAAAGTCATGGCATTGGCCATAGCTATAGCTTTATTATTTCAAATATGCTTTTTCACCAAGGTGCAGTCTTATTCTTCCTTGTCATCAGCTGAAAAAATCACTCAATTACCTGGGCAGCCTCAAGTGTGTTTCCAGCAGTTTGCTGGTTATGTGAGTGTTGATCAGAAGAAACAGAGAGCTCTCTTTTACTATTTTGTGGAAGCAGAAGTTGATCCAGCTTCTAAACCTCTAGTCCTCTGGTTAAATGGAGGTCAGACTCACACATGTTTAACATTTGTAACTGTAATCTTGGGCGGTTTTTTCTTCCTTCCTTCCCTGTTTTTTTTTTTTTTTTTTTTTTTTTTTTT
>NW_019228470.1:1620-32274 GCF_002742605.1 Olea europaea var. sylvestris | reverse complement strand
CTTCCTTCCCTTTTTTTTTTTTTTTTTTTTTTTTTTTTTTGAGGATTCTTGATTGTAGGGCCTGGTTGTTCATCATTGGGGGTTGGTGCATTTTCTGAAAATGGGCCATTTAGGCCAAGTGGGAATGTGCTAGTCGGGAATGAACATAGCTGGAACAAAGGTATTCTACTGGTTTATTTTGTGAATATTCATGTTTTCAATATCACTTAGAAAAGGTGTTTAATATTCTGATTCCCAATATGCAGAAGCAAATATTCTGTATTTGGAGTCTCCAATTGGAGTGGGATTCTCTTATTCTGCTGATTCTTCCAATTATGAAGGTGTAAATGACAAAATCACAGGCATGTTTCTCCACTCTTGAATCTTGACAAAGAAATTTTTTATTTTTCTGATTTTTATTTTTTTCGAAAACCATGGTAAGTAATACTTCTCCTGCTTTCCATTTTCAAAAGGAAAAAGGATAAAAGCATTATACTCATTCTGAATCAGTTATATTTCCTTTTCCCCACACATTTAAAAGAAAAAAGATTGAAATCATAATGGAGTAGTAACTTGTAAGCTTCAGCTTTTTGGGCCATGTGCTCTATTTTACTGTTTTTGTTTTCCATTTGGACATGGGGACAAAAAGATCTGACTTTATTTTTTTGTGTTTTTTTCATATCACAGCCAGGGACAACTTGGTGTTCTTGCAAAATTGGTTCCTCAAATTCCCACAGTACAGAAATAGAAGCTTGTATATCACTGGTGAAAGCTACGCTGGTAGGTTTTTTGGTGTCTGAAATTTTCAATACTCTTTAATTTAATGAAATTTATGAAGAGATTAAATCTTAAAAATGCTTATAATTTATCATTAGGTCACTATATTCCCCAACTAGCAGAGATTATGCTACTTTTCAACAAGAAAGAGAATCTGTTCAACTTGAAAGGAATTGCTGTAAGTTACCTAATCTTTAAAAACACGTTCTTTGCATTCAAAGAAGTACTTAAAAAAAAAGTTAGTTCGGGATCATTTTCAACACAAGCTGACGGTAGAGGGAAGAAAACACGATCAGCTGTACTTTGTGTTCTTGATTGTGCTTAAAAGTAAATAACAAAAGCAAGATTTGACTTATTTTTAAGCACAACCAAACATGCTATATCTTCTGCTGTATAGTTTAAACTCTTAGATTCTGTTGTGATTGCAGCTAGGTAATCCGGTATTAGAATTTGCTACTGATTTCAACTCAAGAGCTGAGTATTTCTGGTCTCATGGATTGATATCAGACACAACATACAAATTATTCACATCCGCTTGCAATTATTCGCGATATGTTAGTGAATATTATAGAGGCGCCATATCATCAGTATGCTTAAGAGTAATAAACCTTGTTACGACAGAAACCAGTAAATTTGTTGACAAGTACGATGTTACTCTCGATGTCTGTATGTCATCCGTGCTGTCACAATCCAAGATTCTTAGTCCAGAGGTATAATCCTGTCATTTTCTCTTCAACTAGATTAATATTCATTTTATTTGCTAATTTCCTTGGTTTTTAACACAATTAACTTTTTTTCTTTTGAGCTGCAGCAAGTCGCAGAGACTATAGATGTGTGTGTGGAGGATGAAACTGTAAATTACTTGAACAGACGAGATGTTCAACAGGCTCTCCACGCACGTCTTGTAGGAGTCAAAAGATGGGTTGTTTGCAGCAAGTAATTCTCCATCACAGGATTAAATTTTACAGACCATATTTGAATCTGATTGCATGAAATTTGGAAATTGAACTTATAATCAGCAAAATCCTTCTATTTCACTCCAAAGTTTAATGCTAAGCTATCCTTTTCCTGATGATTTAATTCAGTGTATTGGATTATGAGCTGCTTGATATAGAAATTCCTTCAATCCCTATTGTGGGCAGAATCATCAATGCAGGAATTCCAGTTTTGATCTACAGGTATAGCCGAGAACTTAATGTCTTCCACCAGGACTTCAAGTTTTTTATTAACAACAATCTGCTGCACTCTAATTACAGTGGCGATCAAGATTCCGTCATACCCTTAACTGGAAGTCGAACACTGGTTCATAGACTTGCAGAAGAATTAGGACTGAGAACAAGTACGCCATACAGAGTGTGGTTTGCTGGGATGCAGGTAACCTAAACAACTGTGTTCAATGATCATAAAAGGAATTTCATGCTAAATATATAATAATTTCTATTTATTTCTGTTTTCTTTCAGGTTGGTGGGTGGACTCAAGTCTACGGTAATATCCTTTCCTTTGCCACGATCAGAGGGGCGTCCCATGAAGCTCCTTTCTCTCAGCCAGGGAGATCCCTCGTGTTGTTCAAAGCCTTTTTGGAAGGCAGGCCTCTACCAGAAGCATTCTGATATAATGATCAGTTCAGTGTAATGAATTCTCTAGTACATGCCACTGTTAATCTCTCCAGGATAAATATTACATTTGTTCATTGTTTTGATTGAATCTCCAAGGGAAGTCGAGTAAAAAAAATTTGTAAAAAATTTGTGAAAAATGAAGAATGTGATGCCTAATGCACAATCCTTTTTACTATAGACTATATTTTAGCATATACAGATGTACTGATCAAGAACTAAAGAAAACAAGAGAGAAGCTCCGGTCTCTTCTGAATTACAAAGGATTACAGCTACTTTTCTCAGATTCTTACACCAGACAAATATTTACAAGAAAATACAAGAATGATTTGGCTTAGATGTTCAATGTGCGACTAACAAGCGCGTCGCTACAATGTACATAAACGTATATGCTATATTGCTATTTCTCTGTGACAGAACACAAATATATTAAAACACCAACACAATTCATAAAATTTAAAAGTTAAAACTAATTTGTAGTGATTAAATCATTGGATGTTATAAATTCAAGAAAATAAACAAACTTGACAAGTTTAGCTTGATCACCTCCAGAAAACAAGTCAATTATTGAAGCACTACGCATGACAGAAACATCAATTTTCGAAACAAATACTACTACTTGTGAATTCTTTCTTAGTTCTTTGCCTTGAGAGAATTATTTTCCTTGATCCTAGCTCGATTGTCCAGCTTGACAAATCGTTTGAGATCCTCATATGGAAGAGTTTCCACGTCTTTTCTTCTTAGCTCGCTAAGAGCTAGGCGTTTATCGAGTAAGTGCCATAGCCAATCAGGATATTCAGAATCAGGCAAGACTTTAGGGTCAGTCCCGTCCTTTAGGATATTGGCACCAACAACTGTAGTGGATTTAACTTCTTTGCTCAGTATGGATGCCTTTGGACCATCTGCAGCAGCACCACCTTTAGATCCTTTCTTTGCTTTAGCACCAGAAGCAAAAGTTCTGTGGCTCACTAGGCGAATTACCTCCTTTGGGATGGTAATGCTTCTCAAGGATTTGATGTGATTAACTGGCATTGCTTTGTAACTGCAGCAAGAATGAGGGTCATCATAAAGATCAAGCAAACTGGACTCCATGTTTCTACCATACCCATGTTAACTCCATTGGCAGATGTTTTTCTATTTCCTGTCTAGGCATATTATTCAAGCATGTTTTCCACAATCTAAGCAAATACGCAATTAATAACCAAGTTCGCTTTTGAAAAAATCATCAGCCAAATCTACCATATTGGATCTAAAGGAACCCATCACATCTAACCTTCCACCCAAAACATTTTTACGAATTATGTCCCTAAATTAAGCCTGAAGGACCTTGATGCTCAATGCACCTAACACAAATATAATGTTAATTGTTTCCATGTTCTCTTTTGGGTAAGGAAACTCTCTTACTCTTATTCTCATGAGGGTTTCTTTTTTATTGTCACAAGTCTACAACTGTTTTCCAGCCATATAACAAGTGCTTAAGGAAGATATTCCTAGTAAATGCTTCTAACTTCATCTCTATAAAACAATTTCAAAAACATAATACAGCTAAAAAGAGTTCAGTCCTGTCTATGCATAGGTACCAGGGAAAAGTACACTCCAACTCCACAACAGAAAGTTCTAGTAAACCAAAACCTTGTTCCACGCTCTTAACCTTGAATGCTATGCCAAAGATTCAGAGATGGCAGTTGTCTCAGAATTCGAACAACCTCCTTATAAATTTCGTGTAAATCATATATTTGAAACATATTTGCATTCCTGGATCCATTAAGATCCGTAGACACACAGACACAGGATAAATTGCTTAATTGTTCAATGATGCTTCATTTTCCAGAACTTAACTTTAATAATATGTTAGAATACTCCTAAGCCATGTTTATGAAAAAATTACAAGTACAACAACCCAAGGCTACATCATCAGCTAGCCCTAAGTGTAGTGCAATGCGTCACTCATGCCCGTGCACTTCAATATGTAGTAAAGTTCTATACACTTGTGAAACTCTACTAACGAAATCACGTTGAGTCACTTCTACCAAAATATGGTCATACTTTCCCAAGCAGTAAAACTCTACACACTAGTGAGGACAGTGGTGATCCAAGAGATCTTATAGACTAAGATGCTACAGACTTCCACAACATCCATGTTGAAGTGAATTATTCATATCAATGAAGAAAAGAATCTCAAGAAATAAGCTTGGTTCATCTTTTAATCTAACTATGTAAGAGAAGAAAGGAACTTTCATGACTGTAATGTGGAATTCTCAAAAGAAGATGTACCTCGATGGATTCAAACAAAGATGTTTACCTTCAAATGCAAAAGAGATTAGCTTAAAAAAATAAAACTAAAAATCGTATGATTAATGATAATAAATGGACGTTGTTACACTAACCATATAAGATAATAAGAGTACTGATCGTTAATAAGATTTCACTAGTTTGACATCTCAAACTAATTAATCTTACAAATTTTTAGTTTATTATTCTCTCAACATCAAGGACATATACCATAGCTTCGCGAAAACTCATGTAAATGCAAGGGCGGAGCCTCCCAGGGATTTTGGTCCTAGGTATTTCACCTAATACACTTGAGGAGCGGGCAATATTTAAGGCAAGGAGAAAACCATAAACAACCACAGAAAAAATTCAGAAGAAATTTTGTCCAAAAAACCAGTTGATTACAATCAAGAAACAATAATTTCGAAAATTAAATAAATTATAAGGAGTTCAGTTGAAATCAAATCATTCATAACAATCAGATTCGAGTGCGATTTCAGCATATAAAGCCCATTTTTACCCTAATAAAGTCAGATACTACCTTCCAATATCGTTGATGAAGAAGTTAAGTTGAAATCACTGCAACACAAGATAAATTGGTGCCAAGGGTAGGAATATGTCTCCCCTCTGCCCTAATTTTTAGGAGGAAATGGCCGGTTGTCCTATGGCATTTGACTGTTTTTATAAGAAAAAATAAAAAATTGAATTTAAATATCAAAACCCAAAAATACCCTCATTCTCTTTCACTTTCTTTCCAAAAGACTCTTGTACCGACACGTGAACCAAGAAAATTCACCACAATCGGGATTCAGTCAGCCGATGATTGGTAACAATAAGCGACGTTGACAACCCAGTTGGCTGACGAACTTCTTCGTCTACAAGGTTAGATGTTTTAGAAAATGGTTTGGAGTGTTTTTCATATAATGGTTTAGGGTAATAAATTTTTAAGTTTTCAATTTATTGTTGATTATTTATGGTAGATGGTTGAATTTAGGGTTAGATTTGTAGTTTTTGGGGTGGGAGGAGAGCTTTTTCTCATCGAAAATGACGATTTTCGATGAGAAAAATGACGGCTATTAAACAGCCAACCAACTATTTAACAGTCGATAAACCCAACTATTAATAGTTAAAGGGTCGACTGTTAATAGTCTGGGCCGAGGGCCTACTTATTTTACCCACTTTTTTTATATTTGATTAATAATTTAATATTTTTAATTTTAAATAATATGTTTATTCTTTATTAAAATTTTCACTTTCGTTTTATTTAATTTATTTTATGTTTTTATAATAATTTTTTTCATTATTCTTTATATATATATATATTAAATTAAGAAATATTAACTAAAATTTTAAAATTAAAAGAATATTTTTAAATTAACAAATTAAATAATTTTATAACCGAAATCATTTGTTTCGTTTTATTTTTGTATGTTGTTTCAATTTTAATTCCTAAATAATATTTATATTCTTTATTTAATTTAAATAATTTTTTAATTTGAATTTGAATTTGAATTTGAATTTTTATTTTTATTATTAATTTTTTATAACAGGGGAAAATTCTTTTTTTATTAATTGTTTAACCTAATTTTTTTCTTTTATTTTTTTATGTTGTTTCAAAGTTAATTAAATAATATTTTTGTTTTTATTTAATTTTTATTTTTATTTTAATTGTTATTATTAATTTTTGGTAATAGGGTAAAAAAATATTCCATTTTTATTAATTTAAATCTAAATAGTTTTTAATTTTTAATTTTTTTAACGATTGTTAGTGTGGGCGAATTGTTAATTTTCATTTTTTTATTAATTTTTAACCTAAATAAAATTTATATTCTTTATTTAATTTAAATATTTTTTTTAATTTTAGTGTTAATTTTAATTTTTATCCTCATTATTAATTTTTTATTTTTAAATTTTTTCCTAATTTCGTTTTTTTTGTCGTTTTAATAAATCATTTATTTTTTTATTAGTGTCGGTATAAAATAAATCTTGTCTTGTGTGTATTAGTTATAATTCTGTTCGCTTAATTTATTGTTATTATATTTTATTCCATTATTCCTTGTACAATGTTTTAACATTTGAATTTTTTAAGGATGAATTACTATTTGGACGCAGCGTTGAGACAAATGCTAGGGAAAGCTACTTGGAATAGTAGGTTTGGCAGTTTCACTACTATGTTGGAACTATTGGATGAGGAGCATGCTGATATGCTGCGCTTATCATTTTCTTTAGCCCTTGTATCAATTGAGAGATGTGCAATACTCGGGTCAGATGATCAATGCGCTACTATGTCAATTGTTGAGTCCAATCGACAACAACGCCCTCCACTTCGACCTTGGGGGCAAAGTCGCCAGGATCTCCATATTCGAATTTGCTCTGATCATTGGATTGAAAATTACGGATGATGAAGCAGCTTGGAGAAGCAACGGACTGTACGGCATGTACTATTAGAGACAGGGGACATTGTTTTTGCCGCAGCTGATCGGCGCAAGTAGGGGGTATGATCAAATGTTAGACAGACTGAAACTAGGTCTGGTCTACATCCTCGAGAGCGTCTTACGGTGTAAGACTGCGATCGGCCTCTTCCATCTAGAAATCATTGAAGATATCAGTGGTTAGGAAGAGAAAATGGATTATGGGAGTGTGTGACTTGAACTATTAATTTTCAACAACTATTCGTAGGGCTGGCGATGTTTCGAGGACATTATACACGTCTTCATCATATCGCACTTGAAGCAGAAGGGGAACATGCATAAGTACGATACCTATGGATTGCCCCTAGCGATATAGGTAAAATATTTTAACACAATCAACATTTAAATATTTTTTCTACTAAATTTATATATAATAATTGTATGTATTGCAGATCTAGGCGTACGAGATTGTCTTCTATTGGGTACCCGCTGCGTTAGGCGAGAGGAGACGCAATCCTCGGATGCATCATTGGCAAGCATCTCGAGCGGATGGATGTCTCTCAGGAAAACAGTTATCGGCTCTCCTTGACGACCTTTAGGTGAGTATTATGCATTTATGATTTGTATTGTGCGTAGTTTAAATTCTCATTACGTTCCACACACTCAAGACAACCAGATATTCGATTCGATTCTCGATCAAGATTGGGGTATGTGAATTGAATCTAATTACTTTATTACCATTTTCTATGAGTTGGCGATTATTAATTAAATTAATAATGTTTATATTGTTATTTGTGTAAGATCGCGGTTCAGTCCTTCGACGATCCCCTTCGCTGAGGGCATCACCTCAATCGAGGAGATCTATTTCTCCCTCGTCCAGAGACCTTCCTGATAGATATCCTGCACAGAGTCAGGACCATTATTTTCGAAGATCTGTATACTCGCTAGACTAGATTTATAGCGGAGGAGATCGGTACGCTGCGACGGGAGTTGACAGAAAGGGTCGATGATCTGGGGCGACAGTTGGTAGGAAGGGTCGACGACTTATCCGACGAGGTTAGAGTGCTCCGCGGCCACTATGTGAACCTTCAAGGCGAGATTAAAGTACTTCGAGGTGAAGTAGCGGGCAGACGATAGGGCGCCAGATAGGGTGATCGAAAGGGTGATGGAGAGGGGATCACCCACATTTGTGGTCAAATGATGAATTATAATCATTTTTAGTATCTATGGAGATGGAAAGATGGCCCCGTCGGGACGAGAGAGGTGGTGAAGGAGGGGACGATGAAAGGGGTGGCACCGTCTGGGATGGGAGAGGTGGTGAGCCTTGAGGCAAAAGAGCATTACTGTTGACGTGTCGGAACTAGTGATCAACAAGAGGCTAAGATTGCCATCACAATACGTCATCTCTACCTTCATGTCTGAGGCGAAGAGGAGGAGGTTCATTGACGGAATGTACCCCAATCTGTTTCCAGAGGTGGAACATGCCAAATGAAAAGCCTTCAAGATGGAGTGGTGAAAAATTTTGTCCGGATAAATATTGTATGATTTTAGTAGAGTGTGTTATGCTAACTCGTATATAGTTCGTTTTAAATTTTCTACGCTTTTCAGAGTTGGTTGCACGATAGCTCGAATGACGATATCAGACGCTTACAAGTAGTTCCATGATATCACCACTCAAGGGGCTTGGCTCGCCGATGATGTAAGTGAAATTGTGCTATTGTTAATATTTTTATACATAATGTTCGGTTTATTAAATGAAATAACTCCCTCTTTTTTTGTTTTCCTTAATGTAGCCCATCGACGTGGCCATGGACTTGTTGCATGATCGAGTTGAGAGATATCTAAGATCATTTTACATTCCTAGCCGAATAATATTGAACATCGAGTTCTTCGGTGCCATTACCATTAAGTATCGGTTGCTCCAGCTTATGGGTAGCGAGTACACGCTGCCCGAGTATATGCTCAAGTAGATCATAGGACTATCACCAAGTATCGAGGAAAAGCCATGGGAGGATTGTACGTTTATGTACATTCAGTGATCGTGAATCATTACTACATTGCTATGAAAATCGTATTTGCCGACTCGACGATGTATGTGTACAACCCTGATCATTCATGTCTGACGTTTGAGCTGAACTTGGAGCTGATGGCTGTGATCTTTCATCTGATGGTTAGACAAACTGGCTTGACTGTGTAGGATAGATTAGTTATCGTACGAGACACGACGACAACGAAACAATCCATATCGTAAGTGTTTGTAAATGTCCATTTCATATGTGGCTGAAGTGTTCCTGATTTGTGACCTTTAAACCAGATATAATGTTTTGTGATTAGTAACATGTGACTATGATAGCAAAGGAACTACATTTAAGAACTAAATATTTTCACACTTACATCGGAATGGGAGAAGACATCTTCATCCAATTTAATTGCAGACGGTTGTCTATGCGACGTCTAATTCACAATGTGGGGATGCCTATTCCCTACTCTATTGGTCACAGGTCCAGTGAAGCTTGGAATTAATTCATAAATCCAGACTTGAAATGCAATAAAAATTGCTTTCAATCTGTAATGGAGATTTCTATGCACAAACCTCATTGAGAGATTTTATAGACATATCAAATAACTCTTTATCCAAGGGAAACCATTCCATAGCTACAAAATCTTCTACTAAGGCAAACAAATAGTTTTCAACCACCTTCTTGTAGGATGTGGAGAACAAAAAGGACGTAACTAAATATAGAATCTCAATACTCATGACATCATGATCGTCTACATCCGACAAATTCAAGAATACATCACGTACATCTTCATTTGTAACTAGTTTCAAATTTTCAACGTACATTTCCTTAATCATAGAAAGAACGGTCTCGAGCCTTTTCCTAACGTCCTTACCATTACATCTAAGACCAGAGACCAAAACTCAGACAACGAAAATCGAATGCATATGTTTACAACCTTGAACCACATCCCATTGGGATTTGATTTCTTCACCTTCCTCAACAAAATAGTGAAACAGTTGGGCCTGCACAACAATTTCATGGCAATCAATGTAGAAGGAGAAACATGTGTCAACCAGAATTACCTTTTGTTCGTCTGTGAACTTTGATTTGAAATTTGTTAACACATTCTTGGTTACATTGGTTGTAATTTTATTCGGAAACCATAGGTCTTTGGTGATCGTGTAATTCCATTATTGCAAAACATTACGATAACATGTAAACATAAGTAAAAAATCTTTATCATGGAGACATGCAAATTGAAACATTCAACACATTATTTTATCTATGAACATGATCAACACCATGTCACAAAACTAAACATGGTTTATAAACTGAGACACAAGGTCCTCACTCTACACACATTAATCACATTCTCTTCTCATTGTACACACAACCATCTAACAGCAAATACAAGGTACTGTATAAAACCATATCAAAAAACATGGTACACTCTCTACAAATTTTGTATGTTCGACACATTCTCTTCACAATACACAAAACTCAACATGATCAATGCCATGTCACAAAACTAAACATAGTTCATAAACTGAGACATTGAGTCCTCACTTCACACACAATGGTCACATTCTCTTCTAAATGTACACACAACCATTTAACAACAAATACAAGGTATTGTATAAAAATCATATCAAAAAACGTGGCACGCTCTCCACACATTTTGTATATTTTGCCACAATAAATTCGCATTTCACACACCCTAGTCACAGAAGTAATTGAAAATTGGTCACAATATTGAACACATTCTCTTCACGGTACACATACTAGCCATACAGATCATAATAATCGAATAGTAGGTCACAATTGAATATTTCCCCACCAATAAACCACTAGTCCATCAAAACCACTAAACGAATTCAAAAATGAATTACCTATATGCTCAAATGACTCAATAGACTACAAAGAACCCTTACATTGTTTGATTTCCTTTTTCGGGAGTTCGGCGGAGTTTTGGGGGTTTCATTGCAAACACATTTCCCGACTTTTGGACTTTTAGTGTTCTGTTGGTGTTTTCCAGATGGACTGCCGATTTTCTGTTGTGACTTCCGATCACAACTCCTTCTTTTTGCCATTTTCAAACCCTTGCACCGTCTTCGCTCTACTTGCTTCGGTGATAGCCCTATTACAACCTTCGTTCCTATCGTTTCGATCTTCTCTACGAAATGGTTCTTGTTTGTATTGTGACAAAACAATCGAAGGTTGCTTGAGTTAAATGAAGAGTAGTTTTTGGGATTTGGGTAAATATCGATTTACTTCAATTGATCGGGGGAGATTGTGCATTACGGTTAAGTGGTTTTGAAAGTTATTGTTGTTTTATTTGAAAATTTTCTCCTAAAAATGGGAATAATTACAGTTAATAAATATATTAAAATCTTAATAAATAATTAATTAAGACCTGGTTTTTTGTATTAAGAGTTACTAATGAATTTCCTATTTTTCTTTTCCGATATAAACGAGTTGTCATCACGCTGATTACAGTTTAGGTCCCGAGGACAAGGAAGAGTACCAGAGGGAACGACAATGGCATGGAGGGGACAATTATCGCGGAATCTGAAGGAGCTAAGGGTCCTTTTTTGCCAAACTTCACCTGCAAGTGCGTCCGCTAGGTCAATCTCTGCGATTTTCTATGGCTCCTCCTAATCCTTTATTACGGCGTAATGCATTGATTATTATTATTATTATTTTAAATTTTCTTTATGTACTTTAACAGGGCATTCGTGGAGAAGAATTACACAGATCTGAAGAAACAGAATCCAAAGTTCCCAATATTAATCCGTGAGTGTAGAGGGGTGGAGCCTCAGCTCTGGGCAAGATACGGTATGCTGTTCTCGATTCAACAATTCTTCTCTTGTCTTGTTTGAAAAATGTTAGTGTTTGGTCTTTTTTACATTTTTGCTATGATATGGAACAAATTTTTGATTTTGGAAGCTTTGGGTGGTATATCTTTGCATAAATTGCTATATGTAAGTTCGTGCAATTTATTGTTTCATATTTTCTTTATGGACACATTTGGTATTCCCTATTGGATTAGAGTTATATTAAGGGGATAGGATTAAAGAGGACAGAGTTAGAAATTTAGAGGGGATTGGATTAAGATGGATAAGGAGCATGTTCTGCTGCACTGCCATAGAGACCATAAAAATATTTAACTAAATTTTTATACTATAATATTAATTATCTAAGTTTGTCTAATGCACATGGGAAAAATAAATAAATGTCAAATTATTCGAAAATCCTTAAAATTCATAACATAAAATTACAACCTATCAACTTATTAAAAAAAAAAAAAAAACAAAAATTATTGTATCCTCATCTCTATCCAAGTACATGAATCATTCTAACCTGTTAAATTCTTGAAACAAAATATAATGCAACACTACTGCGATAAACCAATAAATCTCGTCTTTGTCGAATGATATAAATTATGTTGAATAAATCTCGTCTCCATCAAATGATATAAATTATGTTGACCCATTGAATACTTAAGAGAATCATTACAGATTCAATATATATGTAAAATATAAAACGCACAACAAGAAGTTTGTAAAGAACAAGCAAACTCAATCTGTAGAAAATAAATTATATCGATCGAATATGGTACAAGTTTATAAAGCTCTTAACATTCTCCAAAGTAAGTGAATATTCAAACACAATTATGTATGACAATTATGATGTTCCTCTAAAAGCATCATCATAAACTCAAGTTTAAGTGACCCCCTAAGTCCAAAAGCAATCAAATCTAAAAGATTTCTCAACAAATATCTTTAAGGCTAGAAACTCATCCCTCATCCTCAATCCTAGTAGGGCAAGCTCTACACGAACTTCATGACTGTTGTTACGAGTTTCAATTATTTGTTGGGCGATCTTTGCCATTCTATCCATTGTCTCTGACAGTGAACTCCATCAATCATTGTGATGGTTGGAGCAACCCTATTCATTTTTGCCGCTGTTGACCCGTTGACTTTCAAGGTGATATAAAATGACTCATTGTCATTATCATCCATGTCTTGAATTTGAGCCTCCTCTCCATTAATTGAATCTATCATGTGAAACAGTTTATGCTCCTTGACTGGTTGCTCGGTCTTTGCCAAAGATGTTGGCTAATCTCTTATATAGGAAATGGCTCGTCTCTCCATCATTTAGCAGTGTTATGAACCTATAAAGGTGTAAGTATAATATGAGAATCTTATAAAATATCATTTGAACAATAAGAACAACAAGCAAAAATAAATAAAATATAACTTCAAGTGATCACGCCACACCTCCTCACAATCAAACTCTACATATTTTTTCGCACCATTCCAGCTGAAACCACTTTGGCATAACATGTCATTAGCATACTCTCTCTCTCCCCCCCTTTTTTTTAACATTCTCATTTTTTATTCAATATGAGGCATGATTTGGATGTTAAGAATGTAAATTTTTCAGAATTTTTTAACCCAATTTGAAGGCACTGGTATCACAATGCTATCCTTCCCCTACCGGTTCAGCCAATATATCCAAGAGTGTGTCTTCCTCCACCGTTGTCCATGAATGTCTATTACTTCTATTTGTATTATCATCTAGATGGGCTTGGGAGCTAGTATCACAATCCATTTTGGAAAAATGAACTGTACAATAACAGTGCATATAAACAATTCAAATGCTCCAGCGACAAAATGCATAATTAAAACTCGTAAAAGAATTTACCACACAAGGCCCATGTGTATCAGTTACATTGTTACAGAGGTCTGACATTTTGGTGTAGGCCCTGTAGGGGAAAGGAAGAAAACTCCATTCTAGTGAGAGAGGCTACAACATGCTCAAGCAAAAGCTCACCAATTTATAATCTTCTAAATCTAATTTAGAAGGTTACTTTTTTCACATTTTACTTTAATCATTTCAAAAAGGCTTAAATATTGATAGCCTTTTCTCTTTTGAAAATTTTTCCAGGGCATACCAATATCTGGTTGTTGCCAAAGTGAAAACTTGAACCAATACCATCAGTTCTCCGAAACCTGAATATTTCCGACAACCAAACATGTATTTCAAAAATGAGCAAGTGATTTTGATGTTTCCCTGGATGCTTCTACTCAGTAATAAGGCTAAGCTAAGACGTGTAAAGAATGTGCGAGAGAGGTCTTCTTAATAAAAAATACAACTACATCTTTTTGGTCAATCAAGAAAGAATAATACTATTCTTGTGATAAAATGCATAATTTCTGGATTGCTGTTCCTTTTTTCTGGTAATAAATAATGTTAGGATTATCAAATTATGAATACATATTGAAGGAGACTTGGACGCTGTTGGTTACAAGAGTGGAACAAGAACGAGAAAGAAAGTGAATTTGCATTCACTTCAAATTACAACTGCTATCTTATGTAGACAAATATTTCATCCCCAGAATTTGATCTTGGCTTTCATCACGTAACAAAATTTCATGTCACGAAATACAACTTGGTCTAGACTATACTTCAAGGCGCCATAGCCAATAGAATGGTGGATCACGTTCAATCATATCAGGCATTGGTCTACTGTTAACCCTGCCTCGAGACAAACAATCTAGGACCGATAATAATGAAGAGCAAATACAGTTTCAGCTCATCTATCTTGAGCTAATCCTCTAAGATCTTTGCTGGTCCAAATAATCTAGCCACTTGATCCGAAACACCGAAATAACTAATATATGCACTTATTTAATATAGAAATGAACATGCTAAACCACCTCGTTTTAAAGCCTGAGGTTCTGAGGATATGAGATTTATTTACATACATGTGGCTGTGTAACATGAAGTTCATCTATCTAGAAGATGATTGATTACATGCTTGATGATTAACACTGCATAAGTATACGATCAGAGATCACTACAAATTGATATAAAATCTAAAATTTTCAGGCTTATTAACAATGTTATAAAAACCGAGTATGATTGGCCAGTTCAACCTGGAACCCGGGGACCAATCCAAAATCCGATTTGATTAATACTAAGAACCCACTTAATCAAAACCCGGTAAAAAACCGGTCAATTGACCGGTTTATCCAAAAACCGGATGACCCGGAATGGGGTTCGGTTTGTCCAATTGAGTTTTAAAATATTAACATTAAAAACTAATAAACTTTTTTAAGACCTCTTGAATTGTTTATTAATTAAAAGGCCCCACAGCTTAAACTACCCAACTGCTAAGGACTCCTTTGGCTTAGTTAAATTAAAATTCCGTCATCCTTTGATTTTTTTTCTTTTTTTTATTTCCTTTATTAAATAAATTAATTGCTTTTCTGACTATTTTAATTAATAAAAAATCAAAAACTCTCTAAATATCCCGATTAATAATATTATAATATTATCTAACATTGATTTTTATTTGAAAATATGTTTACTTATCTCTATGTAACTAACCTGTTCTACCCCGGTTTCACCTTTTAACCCTTGACCCTTTCGTTTTTAATGGTCAATGCCCAGTCCGGCTTTTAAAACACTACGTACTAAGTGGGCACACCAAAATATAACACTTCACGTCCTAACAACACTCTGCTTAAATTTTAACTACAACCCACAATATATATTTCAAAAGGGAATAAAAATCAAAATCTTTCTGCGCACTCGATTTATAACATGTTCATTAGCATGATTAAACATACATGGTTCTATCAATAGCATCATTGTACTGTGCAGAATTTTAATTGAATCCACAATAATACAAGCTGGGTATGTTGATCGCAAATCAAGAAAATAATAAATGAACCAAAGGGAAGTCGACCAAGAATACCAGCATTCATTTCACACTTTTAAAAGCAAGCCAAGACACCAAAATATGATTACAAGAGACTTTAAAAAAAAAAAAAAATTACACAAAAAGCTCAAGGTTATGGGCATTGAATTTAGTGTAGTTCTCTTAGATTTTCTTTGGTGAAGAGAGGTGAAGGAGACGAGAAATTTTTTGTGTGATTTAGTGTAGAGGATTTGAGTGATACTGGAGCACTTCTGCCCGTTTCATTAATCCGTTCTAAACCCCCATCCTTGGGCTTAGGTTATTTTTATCCAGTGGGCTTAAGGCTGTATTAATTTTCCAGATAAGTATACTATGGATAATTGGATGCCAAACACCGTACAGGATTAAAATTTTTATCCTAATATGGACTAATGTGGCGTGCCAAACGTGCCTTGTGTATTTTAGACTTGGTGTTAGTCAAGTGCCTGTAGTAAAGAGTTGTATTCACTATCTATAACAAACTCAAATGTTTTTAACATAATGTTGTTGTGAGTTGTTTCAAGTCTTAAGACATGCATCATATGTAATTGTTGTAGATGTATCAACAGCTTCGTGAATATTTATGTAGTGCTTTCTTCACAAATCACAATGATGACTAGAATTTGTGAAACATGAAATGACGTGGAGTGAATTTATGTACGAGGCAAAAATATTGGTTTGAGTTTATCTACATCTATGATCCTTCATCTTTCATTATAGCCATCACCAGAAGGACAAACTGAGCTTTGTTCCCTATAAATTTGATTCTGGTTATATTAATCATTTTTCTTTATTTGGTTCTTTCCATCACTACTACTTGTGGAAGATCTGAAAAGATTAACCAGAAAATATTGATCATTTCATTTATCTTATAGCTTTATGGATACTATTGTTGTGTGAGTAAACCCAAGATTCTGCTTGAAATGTTCCAAAATGAGACAGCTCAAAAACCAACCTAGAGCACAGCTAGGAAGGAAAAGATCCCACATATGTTATAACAAATCCAATGCGGCTTGATAATGATAGGCCCGCAGTCCAAGTCACATATCAAAGGCACAATAAGAATACAAGGGCAGAAAAGGAAATGAAGGAGGAGAAATGGGCACATGCATAGTTACACAATCTGTTAGGAAGAATTATTGAGAAATGGGCACATGCATAGTTACACAATCTGTTAGGAAGAATCATCGAGAAACATGAGTAACCTATAAATAAGAGAGCATCCGCATCTGGGAAGGCAAGAAGAATTTGGTAATCTGTTAGGAGAGAATTGGCTCTCTTAAAAAGCCAATACTATCAGTTCTTCTGTTATTTGAGTTTGTGCAATTGTATGCACTCTGCTCTTCATTAGCAGAGTTATTTTCTTGTATTTCACGTTCAGTATTAAAGAAGTCCAGTTTATTTTTTTAAAGTGTTCTCTCATCAGTTGAAGGTCTCTATCAGATAATTAGCTGAGAAGCATCATAAAATTATTCTTTATGACAACTTCTTGTACAGCTGCATTGCAACTATGAAATCGCAATAAATTACCTGTCCATTTTATAAAAATCATGTTACTACTATATAAAGATTTTTACACATTTCATAGGCTAATTCTCCCGATTTTCCATTCTCACATCCGTATAAGGGTTCAGGGCTCTGCAGTTGCAAGAAATTTGTCTGTATGTTGTTCCTTGACTTTGCATAGTCAACAACAGCATAAATATCTTCATCGTAATTTGGGGATGGGGAGACACATAGCTGCTAAACCCAGTGAGTAGAGAGTGTATTCAAGTGTGCGCTGAGGTATTAATGATAATGATATAACCACTATAAAAGATTTGATGAGAAATATCTATGGTGTCAGCATGCATTAATGTAAATCAGTCATAAAGAGCATAAGCTAGAATGTAGTTTGACTATATGTGTCATTCTGGTTCTCATTCAAGCAATCATAAAGAGCATAAGCTAGAATGATATACAGTAATACATAAACCTAATTTTCAGCTGCAATATACCTCGTGATAGCAAGTAAATATTTTGGTTCTAGCAAATAATTAATCAGAAATGAATAATGGGCAATTGAACATGTAATTCACATGGAAGGAGACATGCTATTGTTCTTCCAGTATTATTTCACCCACATCTAGTCACTGTCGTACCTCCTTAAACAGTTAACGGCTTCTTCGATATACTTTCGCCAACGACGAAAATATGTTTTTTATGTTGGTATTGTTAACATTTACTTTCAATTGAGGACTGCACTTGTCCCCTATTGCACTACATTGAGGCTTCAATTTAATGAACTTAAAAGTGTGTTTACTACGAAACAAATATCAAATCCACTCCAGTATAGTTTTTGTTCCCTTGTTTTGAAACTTGCAAATTTCAAATCTTAGGGAATAAAGAAATAATTTGTATAACTGAAGTAAAGGATGCGAATATTGAACCCATGCTTGTAATTCTATTTGAAAAATAGAGGTACCACACCATTAGATGGAAATTAGTAAATTTCACAAATGAAACCATCATATTAGGCCTTAATTCTCTCTTTATCCAATTGGCTTGTGTTTTTTTTCTTCCACTCTCGCAAGTTCCTATGCATCAAGAAATCACATTTACTAAGAACCACTTTGCTTGGTAACCCACAATTGGCCATCTTGATATTTTTCCCACTCTCACTCGTGGTGTCTGCGCCCCATTAGTGACTATAATCATCCTAACCGCCCTCCCCTCCTCCCCACCCCCGCCAAAAAAAAAAAATAAAAAATTTCCACTTTCATTCCATTTAGTGCGCATTTAGAGAGATGATTAAACTTTGTCTGTCTCCACAGTGTGAGTGAACTTCCGCTTTAGTGAGTGCCCTCCTGAGAGAAGCAACCATACTTTTTCTTGCTCCATAATGCAAGTCCACTACTGCTCCTCTTTAAAACCAATGCTTGCTCCAGCACACTCAGATAGTAGATCTTTGTATTTTCATGATCTCCATACCCATATTGAGTACCTTTTGAGGAGTCCGTGCAAACCCGACGGTCTTAGAATTGGGCATCCCATGTGTCTGAACCCATTCCTGAACCAAAAGCTTCAGACAAATTCTAGGAATAAAATAGCCACTCCCTTATTCTGGTATAGGTAAACTTCTTTCTCCCATTGTTCACTTGAGATGCCTAACATATTCTGGTAATCATTGAAGTTTCATTGTAGAACTCAACTGTACTTGTCCTATGTGTGAGATCAACTACACAAATCTTGTTCCGGTAAATAACTTTGTTGTAAGTTATATTTCCATTAATTGCAGTATATTCTTCTTTATGTTATATGTCCAGAACTCCAAATTAATGATTTCCATTGATTTTCTTGGTCATGGCAAATTTCTTTATTATGTTATCTACTTAAATCCCATTATGCTGCTCTATGCCAATTCTACTTTCCCTTCTCTTAGCATATCTACAAGATAGATCCATTTTATGTTTGAACTAGAATTACAGATAATTCACCTCAAAGTGTACTATGGGAAAGCACAACCCTGATATTTCACTCCTCTTAGTTGACCTGCAGGAGTCCTTTGTGTCTGTTGCCAAGTTGAGGTGAAACATGCTTTCAGCTATGTGTGTTATTTCAACTTGATTCTTATTTGGTATCTGTTGTCAGCCGCATCATATGATCAACATTTTTGAATCTATAAATCCTTCTCGTAGTGGAATCTGAATCGTTTTCCCCTTTTATTTTTTTCCCTTTTCTATTAAGATGTTCTTTTCTAACCATGCTTAATCCACAAAAAAGTAATCAAGGAACATTTCAGAACTCTGCAACTTTCCAGAGCTTATAATGCTTTTTTATTATTTAATTGTATTCTTTTCCATCCAAAGAAGTTGAAAATATTAAATAGCTCTGAGGAACAAGAATGCAAATACTTTCATAACTTCGGTCATTGGTATTTTTGTTCAAATTGAGCTTTGAAATATTTGGCATGACCAAGTGCTGGCTGGTAAAAACCCTAAAATTTTTGTGCTTGTACTTTAGAAAATGAAATTTAAATATCCTGCAGCGTTTCTCCAAATTTCTTGTTATTTTCCCGTTCTCACCTACACATGCCAGATAGATACACAACCCTCTTCCATAATTGGCCTTTTGAAATGTTGTCCTTTTTATTAATTTTTGAAACAGATATGGGTGTTGAAAGGGGCATTCGATTGGAAGGCTTGACAGAAGAACAAATCTCCAAGGCACTTGAGGAGCTTGTCAAAGTGGGCGCATCCCTTAAATCCTAAGACTGCTACCATTTTCCTATGATATCGACAAAATAAGCATATGCAGAGACACCTTTGAGTAAATTTTCCTTCTGTTTAGCTTCCATCTTGACTATCCGATAATTCATTTGTTATGCTTGTTTCCATGGGATGTATGGATGTAAAATTGGATTAAATCTGAAAATCTTCTGTGTTCGTCCTATTCGGAATGGACCCAATAAAAGTTTTATTTGCATTGGTGACATAATGTTAAGACCGTTAACAATTTTTGACTGTGCAGGATGTTGAGCAGCTGGTGCAACCAATTTGACAACGTTGCTTTGATATGAATTTTAAGGTTTTGGATTATTTCACAAGCTATTACTTATTAATTACGATTTCAAAGGGAAAATTTGCGTCTTCGTTATTATTACTTTTTTTTCCCTTCAAATTTGAGAGTAGGTTCCCATGTTCTGAATGCACGTTTGACTAGAAAACTTGTGTATCAGATATGGAGGCATAAATAAGGGAACAATACATAACTCCTATATATAAAATCACATTTCAAAACTAACTCTCTTGAATATCTCAAAATTCAGGTGGTAAATCGAATTGTTATATATATAATTAATTATAATATAATATACATTTATTTCCTCTCTCTCTCTCTCTCTCTCTCTCTCTCTCTCTCTCTCTCCCTCTCCCTCTCTCCCTCTCTCAATTAACATATTGAGATTGTAATCCCCACCCCCAGAAATATTCAGAAATTAATTTCTCTACACTCCCACGCAGATGCACCCAACTTCGACATTGATTCACCGTAGAAACTTTAAAATTTAAAAATATTTTCTCTCTTTACACATTTACAGACATAAATAATATTAAAGGTGGTGATGGTGGTAGTGAGGTGGTATTGTATTTAGAAAATAGATCTGCATGATGACGATGGTGCACTGTAGGTGATAAAAGTGCATCGCAGTTGATCCGTTTTAATGGTGATGGTAAGGTGGTAGCAACATTCTGAATACTGTGTGGTGGCAATACTGTTGTATTGTAGTTGATGAGATTTGTGACTAACTTTGTTATATGTGATCAGATTTATTGTTTGTGACTATACGTGTTTGATCTGTGACTAATTGTGGCCAGACCGATCGTGATCAAGTCAATCTAATGTGTGACTGTATGTAACAAAGTCATTGATATGTATTATTCGTTAACCACATTAGTCTCATTTGTGACTCACTGTTAATTTGATTATAGACAGTCATAATGAAGACAGAATTGGTCACACTCGATCACAATAAATACATTTGGTCGTAGAGGGTCGTTACAAACAAATTTACAAACCAAAGACTAACACCACAATTCACGACCATCCACCACTAACATCACTCAAATGCACCACCACTATTATTCTCAACCCAAGTTTACCTTCATTGTGATTGTCTATGACCAAGTTTACATACAGTCACAATTAAGTTAAATTTAGTCAAACCAACAAGCCAAACAGGCCTAAAGTACAATCACTATCTGGGTCGATAGATTGAACAAGAAACTCTCCAACCTCCAATCCACCATCACCATCACGACCTGTAATATACAACTGTCGCAACCATTCGCACCCCACGTGATGCAGTTCTAAACAGCTGACCAAATGGACCACATGACACCTGGCAAAGATGATACTTGGCAATGACACTCGGCATAGGGAGACTTTGTCTTTATTCTTTAGTTTATTTCTTGTTTATTTCAACAAATAAGCCTACATTCGATTGTCGTGGGTTACTGATTCCTTCCATAATGGTGGTATCAGTCTGAATTTGTTCCAATTCTTTCGCTTAGTTGCTTTGATTTCTGCTTTCCGTTAATTGTATTTCGGCTATTTAAAGCCTTTATGGCTAATAAATTGAGGCGGACTTGAAAATCCCAATTTTCTTTGTATTTGGAGTGATTCCAATCCTTGGAAGTGATTTCCAGATCCTGTCAGAAGTCCAGTGCGAGGCTGAATTTCTGGGAGTTTGTTTTCTGATCAAAGAGTGACATCAAATTGGTATCAGAGCCAGGTTTATTCTGAACACCTTCCTTATGACCACCTGGAGCGATCTTGTATATAATCCCCTGGAGCAAGATTCCCATCACCCCAATTCATCAGACCCAAACATAGACCCACCACAAAACACCGTACCTACCCAAACACCTGCTAATTTTCAATTTCAATTAGACCAGCTATCACAAACGTTAGGGAACATCATGCACCGTTTGGACAGTATGGATGCACGCAACAACAGTTCGGGAAGGAGAGGAATGAGTGGGGAACAAAGGATTCCACATAGGCAAGGCAGAATGGATGATAGTGATGGCGAGGAGGAGGAAGTGCAAATGGGCGGGGTTAGACGGAGAGAGCCCAGACAGCCACGTGATCCAGATGCTCGCAGAGATCCGCTGGATGAATTGACCAAACGAATGAAAGTGGAAGTATCAGATTTCTTGGGTAAGCTTAATCTAGATGCTTTTCATGATTGGATAACAGCACTCGAAGACTACTTCGATTGGTTCTCTGTGCCAGAAGAGCGAAAAGTTCATTTTGTGAAATTAAAGTTGAAGGGGCCAGCTCGTGCCTGGTGGAGTATTGTGGAAGAACAGCTTCAACGAACGTACCAAGCACCTATTATTGAATGGGGGGAGATGAAGGAGAGACTGGAGTCCAAAGGTGCCCATCAACTACAAACAACTCATATATGAAGAAATGCTTCACTGGAACCGGGAATCAAAAGCCACAGTGGACCAGTACACCGAACGCTTTCATGAACTTACAGTAAGGAGTCGGGCCATAGAAACAGAATCACAGACTCTAGCGCGGTATTTGAGTGGACTGAAAACAGAGCTTCAAAAAGAGATGCTCACTGCACGAGTTTATAGTGTGGAGGAAGCATACCAACTTGCGCTACAACTGGAGAGACAGGCTTCAAGAACCACACAGCGTTCTCAATTCACTGATGTAGGGGTTCTTCGATCCTCAACAACATCAGTTCAGAAGCAAGCCACAGACCCATCCAAAGAAGGGACCGTAGGAGACAACAAAGGGAAGGCTAAAGTTTTTGGTGGTCGACCCCAGTGTTATAAGTGCCGAGGCTTTGGGCATTATGCAGTCGTTTGCCCCACTCGCGATCAACGAATAGCGTATGTTTGCGAGAAAGGCTTGTTGTCCGAAAAAGAAATAGCAGCTGAAGTCGAGAATCAAAGGGCAGAATCTGACATCACCACACCACCAGAAGGACATTTGAGGGCCACTGATCTCCCTCTTTGCGTGGTTACAAGAGTATTGACGGGGCAAAATACCCAGCCTGAAGAAACAACCTAGGAGTGGAATAGGACAAACATTTTCCCCACACGGGTGGTGCACGAGGGGAAAGCATTGAATTTCATCATCGATAATGGGAGTGGGATGAACATGGTGTCAAAGGAGGTCGCTGAATGATTAGGAATGAAACAAGAAGCACATCCCACCCCGTATCGCGTAAGTTAGATCAATGACTCCAACTCCGTTCCTGTTAAGCAACGATGCCTTGTCAAGTTTTCGTTGGGAAGTACCTATTCGGATGAAGTTTGGTGTGATGTGCTTCCAATGATAGTATGCCATTTGCTCTTGGGAAGACCTTGGCTATATGATTGTAAGGTTAATTATGGTGGTTTTGCAAATACATACTCCTTTAAATTTCAAAACCGCAAGTTTGTATTGGAACCTCTTCCAATTCAAGAGTTTGGAACCCCAAAGGAATCCAATCCAATCCTTACCCTTCGAGCTTTTACTAAAGAGGTTCAGTTGGAGCCAATTATATTTGTTTTAGTAGGGAGAACTGCAAAAGAGTCAGATGGAAGAATCCCAGCTGAGCTGGACCATCTCCTTCAGGAATTTAATGACCTGATGCCAGATGAGCTACCGCATCACTTGCCTCCTTTGCGTGATATTCAACACACTATTGGTTTGGTGCCTGGATCTACATTACCCAATCTCCCACACTACCGCATGAGCCCTACCGAACATACTGAGCTCCAACATCAAGTTCAGGACCTTTTGGATCGTGGATTCATTCGTGAAAGCCTCAGTCCATGTGCGGTACCTGCCCTACTCACACCAAAAAAAGATGGCAGCTGGAGGATGTGCATTGATAGTCGGGCTGTCAATAAAATTACTGTTAAATATAGGTTTCCCATCCCCCGTCTTGATGATATGTTAGACCAACTGAGTGGTGCAGTTGTATTCACAAAAATTGATCTCAGGAGTGAGTATCATCAAATTCGTCTTCGGCCAGGAGATGAGTGGAAGACCTCCTTCAAAACGAAGAAGGGTCTATACGAATGGTTGGTGATGCCATTCGGTTTGGCGAATGCTCCTAGCACCTTCATGAGAGTGATGACCCAATCATTCAAACCATTTTTGGGTAAGTTCCTGGTAGTCTATTTTGATGATATCTTAATATTCAACCGCCCTATCCCGGATCATCTTTCCCATCGACGCCAAGTGATGGAAGTTCTGCGTCAGGAGCAACTCTACATCAATCAGAGTAAGTGTTCCTTTCTCCAATAACAAGCAAACTTTCTGGCATTTATTGTATCTAGCAAAGGAGTGGTGGCAGATCCTTCTAAAGTCCAGGCAATCTGTGATTGGCCCACACTAGGTTCTTTCTTCGATGTGCGAAGTTTTCATGGACTGGCTACGTTCTAAAGACGCTTCATTCATGGTTTCAGCACCATTATGGCTCCTATCATCGAATGTCTCAAAGCCAAGACCTTTGTTTGGTCACCGGCAGTGAATATTCTAGAATGAAGTCTTGCATGATGGAGGCACTGCTGCATATGTGAAGATGAGACCTTGCATGGAGGAGACGGTAATACATATGCAAAGATGAGGCCTTGAATGGAGGAGGTCGTGATGCATGGGCGAAGATGAGGCCTTGCATGATGGAGACCCTATTCATAAAACGAAGATGAGACCTTGCCTATAGGAGGCCATGATCTATGGGCGAAGATGGGAACTTGGCACCTTGCGCGAAGAAGGCCGTGATACATGTGTGAAAGCTATTTATGGTTAAATTATCCGATGTTTTCACTAAATAAAGAAAAGTAGCTTAGAAATAAATATGTTGAAAAGCTCGTGTTTGTGTGAAAATGGTTATTTGAAAAGTGACTCTTTTGAAAAATGTAAAATTAAAAAGTAGTGTGTGTATATATATTATGATAATATTTTGAAAATAATTATTTCTTTTAAGAATAAATGAAATTGAATGCAGAGAAAAATAATCGTTTTTTAAACGAGGGCGTCATCGTCTTCATTATATTCTCCTTCTGCACGTCATTGTGATTTTATTAAATAATAAAAAAATTCTATAAATATTTTTCTATTATATAATAGCGTTAGTAAAAATTAAAAAAGGTTAAAATTCTTTAAATACTTTTCTATTAAATAATTCTAGTATTTATTAGTAATTTGTGTTAATTACAGTAGACTAGATTTTCTGTAAGCCCAAACCCTACTTGAGCGTGGAGCAGATCAAGTTAGGAGAGGTAGAGATTAAAAAGTAAACTAGACCACAAAAATGTCGGACACATCTATTCCGCCGCCGGTACCGCCGGTGAAGATGGCGGAGATAGAAGGGAAGGGCAGAGCACTAGTTACTACTCAGCCGCTAAGAGCTGGACAGATCGTCCTCAGGGATTCCCCAATCCTACTCTATTCTGCTGCTCCTCTTCTGAATCACGACAATAAATACTGCTCCCACTGTTTCAGAACAATCCTTTCGCCTGTGGTGATGGTTTCTTGTCCTTGGTGCTCTTCTGCTTCACTCTTCTGTAACCCCGAATGCCGCTCCGTCGCTCTATCCTCTTCCCACACCCAATGGGTCTGCCAGGCCCTCAGCCGCCTTCGAGAAGCCAATTCTCCTCTTCTCCACCGCCAGCAGGACTGTCAAGTCCAAGCCCGTTTTCTCGTTGCAGCCTACAACCTGGCCGTGGTGTCCCCTTTAAATTTCCAGACTCTTTTGTCCCTTCAAGGTGACTCCATTTCGTCACAAGATGACGCTACTCTTTTCCTCCATTCCGTCATTTCCTCTATTTGTCCACCACCTAATCACAGCCAATTTGGCTTTTCGGCCTCGCTGTCTGCGGTCCTTCTGGCCAAGGATAAGCTCAACGCCTTTGGTTTGATGGAGCCTTTTGCGCAACACAAAGAAAGGTCCGTGAGGGCCTATGGTGTTTATCCCAGGGCTTCTTTCTTCAATCACGATTGCCTCCCTAATGCCTGCAGGTTCGACTATGTTGACTCTGTTGCTGATCACGGTAACACTGATATCATTGTCCGGGTTATTCACGACCTTCCTGAAGGCAGAGAGATATGCTTGAGTTATTTCCCTGTCAATCTCAAGTATTCAGAAAGGCAGCGCAGGCTGAAGGAGGATTATGGTTTCGCCTGTGACTGTGACCGTTGCAAGGTAGAAGCCAATTGGTCTGATGAGGAAGAGGGAGAGGGAGAGGGAGAGGGGGAGGAAGAGGAAGAGGAAGAGGCTCCCATGGATGAGGATTCTGACGAGGATATGGCTCACGATTCTGAGACTGAGGACTGTGGTTTGGCCAAAGAGGACAATGGTTTCCCCCATGCTTATTTCTTCCTTCAGTACATGTGTAACAGAGACAATTGCTGGGGCACATTGGCTCCCTTGCCTCCGGCAGATTCTGTTCCATCTACCGTCATGGAGTGCAATGTATGTGGCAACTTGAGTAACTCTGAACAACCAATGGATGGAAATGAGCAATTCCATTGATTTCTGTAAGGATTCTTCCTTCTGCGCTCCTTCTAGTGTTAATTTAATCACAGTGTATCCTAACTTTGTTTGCTATTATCCTGGAGCTTTCTTTCTAGTTGAATAGGAATACCTGCTCTTTCTTTATGTTAACTATTGATCCGTGGTGAATTCTGTTTGTTTATTCATCGTGTCTGCTTATCAGTTTATGATCTTTGTGTATTTAATCTTTCTCTGTTTATGATGTTGTTGTCCTCCCTAAGAGGTGTAGAAAAACTGACATGGTAATCTTCTACGGTTGAGGACCACTTGATTTTGAACTCAAATTCCATGTCTGTTCAAATATTATAAACAAGATATTAGTTGCTTATAATATATTCCTGGAACAAATATCATGTCTGAATTACCAGAATCAAGTTTGAAGATCACCATTTTTATGGAAGATATCAAGACGCACCAATCTGTTTCCTGGACAATGTTAACCTTCATCTTTTTCCACCCATCATTCTGAACTAGTTTGAAAGTTATACATGCTTGGTTCATCTAGCATGAACTCTCTCCGAATTGCGTTATAGGTTGGAATGTTTTGCACAATCTCCATCTTGTTGAATGTATTTGTGGGTGAATTTTTCTTCTTCCCGTAAAGATATTCTTGTTTGGTCCTCGCGGTTTGTCATTCAACAAGCCCCTGGTACATTGTTCCTACCTTTGGATCATATCCGTAATTTGGTGTTCTCTTTTGTTGATGAATGAATTACTTTTGGGGCTTTTCTACGATGCTTTTGTTCTCCAATATTGGAAAAGTTTTAGATTTACATGTAGAATTTTATTAGACATGGATGAAGATTAGGGTGAAACTAAAGGTGGAATAGTTTACGGGGTGAATTCTCAGACACAAAAGATGTATTCTTGCTTATGGGGCATACTATGCATGATGAAAACCTGCAAAATGTTTCAATTAAAACAGCATTGGGTGGGTCAGTCCAGGGTTTACTTTTCCCATCTAATCAATTATTGCTTGGGTAAATCTGAATTGGGTTAGTTTAGATTTTGACATCAAACTGAAACCCATTATGAATGTAACCAGGCTGTGGTCTTCTATGCTAGCATCAAATGATCCAGACTTCCTAAATAATTAATTTTGATTTCATTCGCATTTTATATGCATTTGTGACATATAACTATTAAACTAACGGTTTCTTTAATTGAAGGTTTACTTGATAAGGATGAATTTTCTTTTTTTCCAAAAAGGGAAAGATTCGTTTCTTCTCTTTGATGAAGTCCTATTATTTGTCATTTATTTGGTTTGAAATTTGAAAGATTGTTTTTGATGCTTTCAAGTGCATTAGGTACAATGGTGATTGACTGATTGTCTTTAATGCCTTCTCTAGAACTGAGAAGCCCAGATATTTGTAAGTTTATTGTGTACGCGTTGCATATCCAATCTTGGATACACTTAGATACTATTTAATATGTACCAGATACATATTTTTAATTATTTTATAATTTTTATATTTTTAAAATTTTGATATGTATCGAACATGTTATGATTCGTGAAGAAGATGAGTTTTTTATTAATTTTAAACTCTTTTAAAACTCATTATTATTAGAAATAGATGACAAAGTATTTTTCCTTAATAAATAACTATTGTTATTATCAACAACTCATTGAAATTACATAACAATTCAAAAAAAGTAAACGTGTTTTGTGATGATAGTTAACTACACAATTTACACTTATTATTGGAAATATATAGCGCCTATTTGAGCCTTTTTTTTTTTTTTTTTGGGATTAAGAATGCATTTTGGAATAGTAGATTGATGGCGAATGTGTGATTAAAAAGTAAGTGAAAGTTTTGGGCTTACGTGTAACATTATTTTATTAAAGAATGTGTGATTGTGGAGAGAGAATGTATTTTGGAAATAATGAGGATCAAATAATACTATATTAATAAATAATCGACAATTAAAATTTTAAATTGATTGACAACTAGAGTTTTACTATTGGAAATGTACAATACTATTGAATCTTTTAGTACATGTTAAATCATGTTAAATAGTCGATAACTATAGTTTTATTATAGAAAATAGATGATAGTTTTGAAACCTTTAATACATGTAAAATCTTGTTAACAATTGAGATTATAATTTTAGTATTAGAAATAGATAATGCTATTAGAGCTTTAATACATGTAGCCGTGTATCTTAAAATTATTTAAAAAGCTGAATCGGCATACCTGTATCGTATCGTATTTGAATTATGTATCAAAATCTTTGCTTCTTAGCTGTAAAAAAGGAAGCTTCTTAGGGCAATTGTTGCTGATGCTTTCAAGTGCATGACAGTACATATTTTTTGGAGTCTTTGTTGCTTTTTAGTTGATGTCATATTTGTCCTGCTATTGTCTCCCTCAAGAATGTTAATATGTTTGGGGAAAGAAATTCTGAGTTGAAATGATAGAGAGGATATGCTTGGCAATTCTTGGATCATGAGTTTTATCTATAATTTTTTTTTTTTTTTTTTAAATCAACAAAAACTGAAGGAGACTAATTAGGTATTTCACCTTTCTCCCTAGTTCTCCACAAAATTCCAGTAGAATATCTCCAAACTCCCAAGTTTTTCTTGACATGTCATAAGATGTTAGGTGTGATAACTATATTGGTTCATAGCTCAATCAGTTGGAAATGAAAATCAATTTGACGAAGGTCTAAAGGGTGTTAGACGTTTTAATCAAGGGAAGAATGATAAAGTTTTGGTCACTCCACTCTTTGTTTTAACTTGTGGTTTATTGATGGAATTTTGAATGTTCGAAGCTTGTTTAGCTCAGTTACGTCCTGTGTCTAATTTAATAAATTAGTAAAAATTAATTACATTGTTTGGTACCTAAGAATGATTGATGTGAATTGAGAACCAAAGTTAGTTCCAACTAAAATTAATTACATTGTTTGGTACTTGAGAATAATTGATGTGAATTGAGAACCAAAGTTAGTTCCAACTGATGTAGGTACATTGTATCTTTTCTGTGCACCGTCCATCTGCATTCATATGCACGTGTCCAAAGTCCCTATATTTCCCTGTGGTGCAACAAGGTTTAGGTATATTATCATATAAAGATACACTATTTGGTGAATATGTCAAGAAAGCAGACAATTTGATGCGTATTGGCTAGCTCTGATTGTATATTAGGTCACTTAACTAAATCCTGTGCTCCAAAGCAATATATCTAAGCTAACTTCTTATAGTTACACTTGAGCTTAAAAAGCTAGAATTGAATGGACTTGGTCTAAATACTTGAAATAACCAATTTTGTATCAGTTCTGCAATGTTATGAATGTTGTTCTGACCAAGCGAGTTTTTCTACTTCATCCTCAAGGGATATATAGATACCCATTCGGGGTTCTCGAGTTTGTTCATTTACACGAGGTCATTTTATGATTCAATATCTGAACTCGGGCAGGTCAAATGCCATATTTTCTTGTTGAAAGAATTGGATCATGGATTATTAACCATCCTCTTTTTATAATTTTTTAGTGTGATAATACCTTTGAATTGTATAGGAGGTCACTTACTCAATCTTACGCTCTGAAAGTGTGCATTTTATTCGAGTTTTTGTAGGCACTTACGTGCTTGAAGCTAAAATTGAATGATTTAGCCCCCGTTTGCTTCCATTATTTGTCCATTAAAATAAAAAATATAATCGTTATTTATCACATCAAGTCATTATATTTGACTTTCTATTTCTTGTGTGGAGCCCGCAGCAATTATATTTCTCATTCTCATTTTTACATTAATGTGTACCAAACGGGGCCTTAGTTGTTCTAGTTAAATGCTTGACGATCAATTCCCCC